>NW_015386406.1:1483556-1496056 GCF_001527695.2 Protobothrops mucrosquamatus
TCGAGGACTAAACCGGTCGTAAGTCGAGGACTACCCAACCGGTCGTAAGTCGAGGACTTTCCCTGCCCGGGAGCGCCGCGCATGCATGGTTCCGCCCCCTGCGCCGGCCGAGGCGTAGCTGGCAAGCGGCAGAGACGGAGCAGGCCGACCACCAGCTGGCCCAGCCCAAGGGAGGTAAGGCACCCACCGGAAAAGGGGGGAAAAACGGCAGACAAAAAAAATGGCGGACAAAAAAAATGGCGGACAGCCTTGCTTGGCGACCCCCATGAAATGGTCAATCGACCCCAAATGGGGTCCCGACCCACAGGTTGAGAACCAGTGCATTAGAGTGTAAACTTTAAGAGATAATTTTGACTCTTACTGGAAAATAACTTTTTTCTGGTAAATAAGATTGTGATATTTGTACAACTGGAGCAATTTCCTTCAATTTTTGAAACTCAGTGTTAGGTGAGTGCTGATGAACAACAAAATTGATTAATGTGGAGAATGCTTTTGCAGTACCATAGCAAGATTTGTGCACTATAAAACATTAGGGAAACATAAGGTGTACATTTTCATGGGAAGAAGAAAGTTCACAAAGTTTATATAAAACTACATGACTTAGACTGATCAAGACTGGTATCCACTTAGGTGGTCATGAATTCCCTTGAACTAAGTGGTGCTTACTTCAGTGTAATAAGCAAACGATTGCCCTGAAAACATTTTAGGAAAAACAACCACCACCTGAGATAGTGATTTTTTAAAAATCAGTAATATTAAGTACATTGAGAAGCTAATCCTAAGGACTCCAAATAATTTATTTCCAATAAATACACTGGTTTCAAATGCCACCCTAGAAGTTCTTCCTCAAAAGCATCTGCATTTCCAAATTTGATTACAATTAAGTTATTCTATTAATCCACAGATCCCAGTAATTATTTTTTGGAAATGATGACTTCTGCTTAAAACAATAGCCTTTTGGACATCTTTTAAAACAAGTAATTGATTATTCCCTCTGGATAGTAGCCCCAGTCTGACTTCCTAAAGTGGAAACAGGGCATTCTGTTGAATCAGGGTTGCTTGTGCTAGTGATTTTAACCTGCTCCACCCTGAAGTGACCTGCCAAATGCGCTTTCTTATTTTATAGACATCTGGGAATTCCATACATGCCTTAAACGCCAATTACACACCTTCTTCAAAGGACACGTGCTTTGATTTGCCAAGACCATTTAAGTCCACTAAACTCTTAAAGAAAGTCCTGGAAACTGAGAGGGTAAAAGAAATTTCACTGTCTTAAAAAGCAGGTAAAGGATTCTGTGAGGAAATAATTGGTCCCTTTGTTGAGTGAATGAATCTACTCAGCTTGCATCAGCCTTAGCTTCTTTTCTTTCTCAAGGAAGGGTACAGATAATGGACTAAGATGCAATCCTATACACACTGACTTGGGCAATTATGCATAGGATTGCACTAGTTACACCATCCTATACATACCATTAAACTTAACAACTGCATTTGCACAATGTATTACAAATAGGGCTAGGTGGTTTATTGTTCAGTAGATTATGGTAACTTTTGTTTTAGTATATTGTTTACTGCCGGCCAAGAGGCCATACTTTGAAGGATTTGGTTGTACAGGATCAGAATGTATCCACAATGAAATTAAAGGGTTAAAATATAACCCCAATGCATTTTTCCAGTATTTTAGATTCCTCTACAGACTTCTACTATTGAAACATGAAAATTCATGAGAATAGAATAGTGGATAAAGAACAACCTTGAGATAGGGTGCAATATAATCAAGAGACAAGGGAGGGGTAGATCACACATTCAAGTCTAAGTGTTACACAGTTCTTGCAAAGCACACTCCCTCGATCTCCAAGGCCAAAGAAGAGGGTGGAGTCTGAATAGACTGATGAAACTGAAGATTTTTCCATGAAAGCACATCAAAATGAAGAGGTAATTTAAAAGATTAAAAATGCTTCTAATTGCTTTTTGACAGAGGCATAAGAAGCAAGGATTTATCAGCAGAAGAAAGCAAGGAGTAAATCTATTGCTCAGAACTCACCCTTTAGTAATTTCTGGAGTACTTGCCAGAGATTATCTTGGGGATGCCTCTTAATAGATCAGCTAGCATATTAATAGTATCCAAATAAAATTGGCTGTGTGGGTTTTAATAACATTTATTTTCACAAAGGTGAGCAAGGCTAGGAGGAGTCAGAAATTAAGAACTCCACACTTGCTTGGCTTACAAACAAGAGGTGTGACTGTCCAGATGTTAAGTCTCCTTTAGACTTAGGCAGTGTGGCCAATAGACACAGATGACCAGAACTGCAGTCTAACATCTGAAGGTCATTCAGGGGTTCTAAGCAGTTCCTGAGGAGAAGGGGGGGGGGGGAAATGCTACTTCCAATCAAGCAGACAATAGTACTACAATGTACACTTTCAGACTGTACCATCCTAATTTAGATCTTAATTATCTCAAAATATAATCTTCTGTGATCTATCTCAGAATAAGGCAGCCTCTATATTCTTTTCCTAGGCAGTTAACCACTCTGAAATTAAACTTCACACTTTAATAGTGTTTACTTGGAAAGATTGTGTTTTTAAGTGATGGAGCTTTTCAGATTACACTCCCTCTTTAATAAAGTCTACATTGCTTTGAAATATATGCCCTCATTTCATCCCATTTTTCTTTGGTTTTTGGTTTAAGTGGGTTTCCTGGAAGAAAACGTTTGCTGCGATTCTGAAATCACTGACTAAGAGGCAGGTGGTTCGAAAGTAGGTCTCCTCGGAAACAAATTCACTAAATTCAAAAGGATTTATTGCTAATAACTGTATATCCTATTAATGAGGGATATCTTCCTGGAAATAATTTTCACGAATATATCGATCTGCAGAAATTGCGGCATGAATTAACCAACCGCCAAGCCTTGAATTTAGCAGTTTTATAATGACTGTGCCTCCAATGAAGATGGTTCCGACCACGAGAAATCCCAGGCACAGCAGCAATTTTGATTTCGTGGATTCAGCAACCTTCCTTTTGCTCAGGAGGGTATATTTGATTTCCTGCACGTGTTGCCGACCGGGGCTGGGCTCCAACTCCCCGAGACCCAGATAACTTCCTATGAAATGAAAGAAGCGGCTTTCCGGCGCTCTGCGTTTGGAATTGCAGCGCGTTTCGAGCTGCAGTTGGCAGGGCGCTTCCCTGGGAGGCCACCTCAAGAAATCTCGGGGAAGTTACTGAGCAGCGAACGTGCCGAGATCGACCGGCAACCCTCTCTCCCGTGGTTCAGACCAAGTGCCTGCATTACTCCACCCTTGAGTGGTCCTTCCCTTCGTCCGTTTCTCTCAAGGGCACCGAATTCTAGTTCGATTTCCCACATACTTCAACTCCCCCCCCTCCCGCCACCACCTTTTAAAAAAGACACCAAGAAGTTTCAAGGGGGGGGGGGAACCGCCTGACATCATGAGAGAGAGGACAAACGCTCACTTTGAAGGATGCCTGGGCAGGACTTCAAATGAAACTGTATGCCTGAGAAGAATTTGATACTGGACTCGGGAAAATAACTACGTCGGCCTTTGCCAAACCGTGGAATGTGCAAGAAAACTCGGTGGATTCGCCAAGTTCCAACCCGGGTTTCTCCGGTGGCTGTTCACCCTCCACCTCCCGGGTTAGGCAAGGAACCCACCCATCCAAGCAGGGAGGCCTCGCGTCGCTTTGAAGATGATTGGCACAGAAACTTCCCGGGAGACCTTACAAGATGAACGGGAGAAAGTAACTCTCCAGGGTGACTTGGGGCACCTTCAAGAGTCGTCGTGGGTCAGAGACCCTGCCTCTGGCTTCTCGTCCCAGCTCTCGCCGCTGCCGAGACCCAGGTCCCGAAGGAGGGAAACCGAGAGCCAGCAACCCCGAGTCTTTGGAAAGACGGCCGACGCCATTGTCAGCCAGGTTTCCAAGCAAGAAAGACCTCGAGTCCGGGAAAGGCGCCTTTGATACTCTCCCCGCCTTCAAAGAGGCACAAGGAGCTGCTGCGCAGTTTCAGTGCTTGCGTGGCTGTTCTCTTCCACGTCGGGACTCTTCCCGGCACAGCCCGGCCTCGGGTGATGATGGAGTTGTAAGCCCATATGTGTAGGAGCGCCAGATGGAGAAAGGTTGTCTCTCCTTCTGGTCCGCCCGGCCACCTTCCTTTGATCTTTCCAAACGCCTTGTGTTTCTAACGTTTTTGAGAGCGAGTGGCCTCAAAATCTATGCCGCCGGTTACCCGAGCGGGCTTTAATTGCGGTTCTCAATGTCACTTTGGAAAATAGGGAGAGAGGTATCGATCCAGTTCCATGCAGGTTTCCTGAGTTTAATGATACAGGAAATCAGGCGTAGATTGTGAGAACACTTCTTAGGGTTGTGTTCACCGCCTTCAAAAGAACTGGGGCTGATGATGAGCTAACCCCATCGCAAGTATCCAATCCTGCTTAGAAGTAACTTCATCTTCGATATGGAGTCCTAGTGACCTCAGGCACGGACAAACTTGTCTAGTCTTCTGCCAAGAATAGGAAGTGGTTTCCTTTTGCCTTTTTCTGGGATTTTTTTCCCCCCACTGGAATTCCTTGGAAGTGTCCCCTTCAAATAGTAACCAAACCAAACCCTGCTTAGTTTCCCAATTCAAACAAACTCAACCAGGTGCTGCTTGGATCTGAAACAAAACCTGCTACTGATTGCAGGCGCTTACCCGATCAGTTGTTTCACTTTCATTTCAGCTACAAATCAAAACAAGCTGCATTGGAAATCAACGGCTGTTCCTTCCCGTTAAACCGTTTGTTTAGTTCAGACTATTTAGTACCCACGTTACAGATGCAATACGTGTGCATATATACATTATAGTGCAATCCTAAGCATGTTTTATTCGCGAACTCAGGTCTGCTGTGTTCAGTGGGGCTTGTTCCATAATAGATGCCTTTAGTATGACATCCCTAAATAGCCATTTTAAACTTATTTAGTTGGGAAGAAAATCTGCTGAAAATCAAAGGGACAGCAATGGTAAATCAAGTTATTTGTTTAAAAGTATGCTGGCTGGTTCAAGTTGATTCTAAAAAGAGATGCCCACGGTTGATCAACTCTTTGCCTTCTTGTCCTGAAGTAAATCACTTTATTTAAATTGGAATACTCTTTGCAAACTGTTAGAGTCTAATGAATTAGATTAAAACTGATTTGTCTATACTTACAATGAATTAAAAAAAAAGAGAATCGAGATGTATGAAGGCAGTGATTTTTTTTAACATAGAAATCAGCCTTGATAAAAACTGTAATGGCATTTTTCCCAACTATACCCCAAATGTAATCAAAGCTAATAACTTACTATAGCTTAGATTAACATTGTAACTATTATGGTCATTATAATAACAGGAACAATCCAAGAAAGAGCAAAGAACATGCAAATATAATTTGGTGTCCTACCTTTCCTCATTGCCCAGAAAAGGATCTGTGTTTGGGTCTCTAGGTTCACATTTGAAGGTTTCCCTTAAATATCGCCATTCTTAAACCATTGGCCCTTAGGAAACCAAAGCACCATCTTCATTTTTTTTTCTCGCAGATCCCCGCTGCCCAAATATATTTCTTCTTTTTAAGCCAGTGAAAAGTTTCCAAAGTTCTGGCTAATCAGCCTTAATATACCTAGGTTCTGCCACTTCAAAAGTGTGTTTTTGCATGTGGAACTATACACACATACATATATTCAAAGTGTAGAGAGTCAATATATCTTCTGTCCAGAGGTAGATAAGAAGCTTAAGCTAGCTTGGAGTTGTTAATAGGTAGATAAGGAAAGACAAACAAGGGGCACAAGAATGCCAGCACAATCTAGGCTAAGTAAACACCACTTGGTTTGGAGGAAACTCCACCACTTTAGCATTTCTCCTAGACTTCTCTAGAAGTTAGAAAGGAGCAAATAGCAGTTACAGGCTAGGGAGCCACCAAAACTTGAAGCGACCTGAACAGAATTCCTTCATGAATCAGCATGGAAGGAAGACGTCAAAGTCTATTTTGATATTTTCCTCCTGGAGCTGCTAGCGCGGAAATCTGAGACAGATCAACTCTGATGTTTCAGCTAGATCTCCAGCCCACGTGAGCCGAAGCAAAAAGACAAGCTGATGTGCAGCAAGGTCTTGTGAGGTTTATGCAAAACAACCCCCACCTCAAGAAAGGGTGCAGAGCGGCTGCAACTTGCGATTTGAACTAACTGCATAGAGTCCCAGGCTCTGATTGCCATTGGGCCTTACTTGCATAAATAATCCACTGGGATTCTTCCCTTGACTTCGGCCCAAAAAAGAGAAAGAACGAAAGCGCCTTTGCATCTTTAGACTGTAGATCTAGGGGTTACTTAGAAATCTCCAAAGAAATATAAAGGAACCCAATCTGGCATTTCCTAGTAAAAGTTTTCACTTTTCCCAGTGAAACGCCAGAAGACAAGAGCTTTCCTATATCGGGAGAGCAGCAACAGGAATATTTTTTCTTTAAAAAAGGAAGCGTTGCTTTTAAATCATAACTGGGAATATTCCTTGGCAATTTGGTGGAAATGAATGGGATTTGTCTCATGTTATTTTGAGCTTACCGGATCTATTTAGTCTGATCCAACCTCTTCCCCGATGTTTTCCAGATGCAATTAGACTCTGACTCCCATCATTTCTAAACCATGTTTACAATGGCTGGGCATGATGGGAACTATATGTAATAGATTAAGAAGGTGCCTGTTTGAAGGCTGGGTGATATAAACATTCTAAAACTTACAAAAGAATCAATTATTTCCAAGTTATTCTATATCCCCAGTTATTAGTTTCCCAGTTATTAAGCCACTGTGCCTCTGCTAATTAAATGTTAGTATAAAACCAACGGGGCTTTTGAGTGTCTTTTAGAGTAAACCTAACCAACCCCCTTGCCATTGTCTTCAAAAAAAAAAAAGTATGCACTTGAGGTGTAATTGAGGATGTTCCATTTATTTAGCACTGCAACAAAACTTAACACAGATTTCCAAGATAGCAAAAGCCTCTACATTAAGGATGATACTAGATACAGAGGGGGGCAATGACTTTTCATTAGGAGAGTGAAAGGGAGAGACCCATACACATTTCACTGCTTTTGAACCTGTCAAGTACTTGGCTGTTTTGACTGAAAGAGGGTTAATATCTGAAGCCCAGTAAACCCACAAACAGAATCATAAAGCTGTCTCAATAATTAACACTCCTGTGTCTGTCAGTAGCTAGTTTATTTGCGCTTTCCCTCCATTTGTTTATATTTCCCCCTTTCTACTACCCTCACCCCCTACGCTTCTGGGTAACTCCAGATCTATCTGCACCAGTATTATTTACCTTGAGTTTCAAGTCTATTTTTCTTGGTACAGATCAAACTGTTAACTTTCTTTAACAGTTCAATTTATTTATTGCAGAAAAAAAATACAATGATATTTACAAAACAATCATCAAAATAGGAATGCATTTAGACACTGAATCTATTTGCATTTTAACATGGGTCATCAATAAATAAATAGAATGATTCATTTTTGTCCCACCCCCACCTCCCTTTTTTAATTTTTTTTCCAGGAACAATTCCAAAACAAAGCAAAACTAATAAGGAACCTGAAATATTTTGCTCATGAGAGTTTGAGCCAGTAAGGTTTTGCTGCTGAAATGGTTTTTGGGCGGTGGGTGGGAAAAATTTCCCTTTCTCATTCCTTAAAAAAAAGGGGGGGTTCGTTGTCATTAGATCTGTTCAAAAAGAAGGGTGGGGGACTCCAGTAACATATTTCCTTTCATGAGTGGCTCATAAGCTCTCTAGGGAATGCATGCATGCAAAAAAGAGGGAAAGGAAGTAGGGAAAAAAGTTCCAACATTCTTCGTCAAAATGGTAAGGGGGGGGGAAGCTGGTTCAGATTTCGATCAGAATGCAGAGATGTTTGGTAGATCATCCAGCCTTCACTCTGGATCAGCCACCTCACCGTCTGAGGGGCTCTAGGTCTCTTGCCTCAATTGCTCTCCCCACGCCCTGCTCTTTGCAACCTGGACCAAGAACGGGTCTATATTTCCAAGAAAATCCTTGGCGTGCTAGTCTGAGAAGGGGGAAAATAACCCCGGGAGGTGGAGTGAGGGCGAATCCAAGTGCAGAGTCTCTAGTTTGTCCATTTTCTCTCCTTCCCTTTGAGAACAATGTTATCTGGGAGGAAAAAAGAGAGAGACAAGAAGGGAAGGGGAGAAGGGAGAAAACTGTTACTAGAAAAAAGAAAAACATTAACCCTCTTAGAAAGAGAGGGCGAAGCGAGAAGAAAAAGCTTCTTTTCGCGACCCTCCAGAGCTATGACTCTGCTCGCTTCAAGCCGAGGTTTGCAAGGCTGCGTGAGGGTGTGAGTGCAAGTGCGCGCGTGTGTGTAGGGGGGAATTGTAGCACAAAGGAAGGCGGGTTGGGTGGGGGGAAGGAACATTGGCAAGGCATGAAATCAGGAAACGCGCTGAAGGAAGCGTCACGGAGATCTATCTCGGGCGAATCTAGTAAATGGGGGATATATTATCCTCCTGGAGCTTAACTAAATTCTCCCTTAAATAAATCCTTGCTCCTTTTGGAGGTAACTTGCTTCCAAGGAAGTCTGTTTCGGGAGTCGGAATTCCTGAGTTCTCCAGTCGCCTAGTAGGAAGCCAGCCAAGCTTAACCACCTAGTGTAGTGGGGGAACTGGATGGGGTTAGGAAGAGTGAAAATAACCAGAGTTGATGTGTGCTGGCCCGCTGGCATCCTGGATCGAGCATCGGGTCCAAGAAAATCGAAGAAGAACGAGCGCAGCATTGTACAGATATTGTACAATTCTACACGTCCATCACATGCAACCACCAAAGCTTTGGAACAGAGTCATTGGTCTTCGCTTTCCAGCGGAGGAGACCTCCCGCTCTTTGAACAATCTGACCAAGAACAGGCTGGCATTTAGCCAGCTTTTCCCACCGATGGAAATTCTGCTGAAATAGCCCCCCTTCTATAGCCCTCCATCCTTTACCCAAGAAGTTTAGTCTCTTTCTCTCCCAGCCTAGTTCTCTCCAACCCTCCATATCGCCTCCAGTTCAGCCCTCCCAGGCTGCAGTTAGGGAAAGGGGAGGCGGGGGAGAGGGGACCAAGAGAGGGATCGGCTAGCGCCTTTTCCTCCCAATCTGGTGCCTTTTGGACACCTTGGACATCAAGACGCCTCATTCCAGCCAAATGGGACATGGGCTGATCTGGCAAAGGAAGCAATTGGGGAAAGGCTGATCTAATGCCTTGAATCTGCTCAGATTTACTCAGACATAAACCCAAATTGTTTCAGAATTGAGTTTACAAAAGAAGGATTTCTGGGTAATTATAAGGATTTTTGCAGTTGATCCCCCCACCAACTCCAGTTGGTAGGATTTCCTCCAAAAGAATGCCTGTTTACTGGGTAGGAAAAGCTGATTTTCACATGGTCCTAGGGCTGCAGATAAAGCTACAACCCTATGTGTGAAGAATTGAACTCAGTAGGACTTTTGAGTAAACAGGCACAGGGTTCAGGCTTGAAGCCCTTTTTCTTCTCTCCCCCAATCCAACTTTCTAGAGGACCTTTAATCTTTGAAGTGATATTTCCATGTGTTCATGTTTTTTTTACATCATGGCCTGATTTAACAAGTTACCCTACCCCTTCCCCCCCCCCCAAGTCGGCAGTGATAAGTTGCAATACAGGTACCATCTTACCTGGGAGTATGACCTGTTGTGTTCAGTAGGATAAGGATCATATACTCTACTCACACTGGTATCTACAAGTCAGTTCCAATAAAATAGCGTGACTTGCCTCAGAATAAATGCCTTGTTATCAGGTAATTCTAGATCAGGTAAATCTGGAATATATAACAGGACTTAACCTCTAGTTCTACCTGAAGGAAAAGAATGTGTGTTTGCAATGCATGGCCAAAATGGAACAATTCATTTTTAAAGAACATTCATAGCTTTATTCAGGTATCCTGTAACTTATATGCAAGTGAATAAAGCCCTCCATAGGCAAAAGAACTAGGCTCCAAAAATGAGAGCCCTGTTGCTATTAAAACTAAAAAAAAAATCCTTTAATTTTGAATTAACAGATTTAACCATATGACCTCATGTACACTTTATCCTGATGACTTTTCTAGCAGGAAAGTATACAAAAATGTTAAGAGAAAAACTAAAGTTTTAAAAAACATATTAGGGTTCAGGTTATTAATGCCACCAATGCACATTTCTAGGGCAAGATCAGCAAATACTACAAGTGGAGATAATAGGGCAACTTACATCATAGATCTGCATATGACCTTACTGCATTTCTACCAAAATCATGGGCCTTTACCAGCTATAATATGGAGAGTAATTCTTGCTTGCTCACTTTCATAATATTTTGTTTTAGTTTTGTGACACCAGATAAAATTTCTACCCAAGGACTCCCTGTATGGCTGTTCTCAAAATAACTAGTAGACCTTTGATAATACAGCTGGCTATACTGGAGAAAGTTGTGCTTTGGAATTACAGTTAGCCAAGGAAGTCTAGCAAAGAAGACTTTGAGCTTGGGATCTGCAACCTCCACCCAAATTTTGGTAAGTTAATTTTCTCATGATCTGAAAAGAGAGAACAACACCCCCCCCATGCAATTAAGCATTCAGCTTCTTACACCCACCATCCCTTCCTGAAATTGGGAATGTATGTGGAAAATCCAAGAGGTGCTAGCGTGACTATAAACGCTCTTAATGTCATAGAGTTCCCAGGAGAATCTTGGAAAGAGATTCTTCCATGCTGCTCATTTACAGATATTGGTGGACTTCACTCTGCATAAAGCAAGAACGTGCACAAGAAAATGAGCTTGGATATGTGTAAATGTTCGGGGGGGGGGGCGGGGAAATGCAAGAAAAGCTTATTTTCTCTCAAGCCTATACTCCTTCCAAGGGAAAATCTTGAAATATAATAAGTGGAAAGAACATTTTCGAATAAAATAAATTAAAATGAATACCTCTGAAGGCAAACGATGCAGAACATGGAGAGGTTGTGCTTGGGGGGGGGGGGGGAAACCTAACAGCTGGATTTTAAAGAAAGCTTCCTTCCCTTGCCTAAATTTTTATAGGATTTTCTACTAAGGCCAACAGATGGCCCCGAGGTCTCCTGTTAAAAATCAAGAATAATTTTGGAGTATGGATGGAAGAGAATGAGGTGGGTAAGGCTGGGATAGATACTTGTGTGGAATGAGAGCAAGATGAGTGCTTGAGCTGGGAAAGTCCCTCTGAAAACACCTTTGGAATGAAGAGTAAAAAGGCTTGCTCAAGGATTAGCTACCCTGGTCCTCAATTTTCCTGCCAAGAAAAACAGGGTGGCTAAAACGGGCTGATAAGATGTTCAATTCCTTTTACTCCTCACTCAGCTACCCCCACCCTCGGGTGGCACAGCTCTTGAAGGGGGAGGCTGTGTTGGCACCCAGAAGGACTTCCAGAAGAAGATTGAGGTAACGAACTCAAACCTCTCTGAAGTTGCAGAGGATTCCTCGCAGCCTCCCTAACTAGCCTCTGAGAAAGACACCCCCCCCCACCCCCACCCCCCCACCCCGCCATTTCTGCTGCTCTGCAAATCAAGGGTCTCCTAGATCGAGGACCCTGATGAGGGGAGAAAAATCCTCGGAAGCTTCGCCTTGGAAGCCTGACTGGATCCTTTGTAGAAGTAATCAATTGTTTTCCAAGGTCTTTAAATTCCAGAAATTTGTAGGCAGGGTATCCCTGGGGAGCGCTTTCTCGGCACTCCCCCAGGACAGCCAGTCCCTCGGAGGTCCTTAGGCGGCCTCCTCACGAGGATCCCTCAGTTCCTCAGCCCACCGCTCCACCGAATCCTGCGCTCTTACCTAAGTCTCCAGGCACGCCAGGCTGCACAGGACGCTAGTGGGAGGCGGACATGGACCAGGCGCCTTCCATGCGCCAAACGGAGAAGGCGTAGCTGAGGCGCTCGTGGGCCACATAGCTGCAGCTGGCCATCTTGGAGTCGAGCTCGTCGCTCTGCAGAACCTGATAGAGGAAGTCGATGTAGCGGGCGGCCAGCTTAAGGGTCTGGATCTTGCTCAGCTTGTCCGACGGCAGCGTCGGGATGATCTTGCGCAGAGCCGCGAAGGCTTCGTTCAGCGACTGCGTGCGCTGGCGCTCGCGGACGTTGGCCATCACCCGCTGCGTTTGAAGCTCCTCGTACGACTGAGGGCTGCCCCCGCCGCTGCTGCTGCCCCCGCCGCCCCCGCCGCTGCCCGACTTCTTGCCTCTTTTGCCTTGTGCCGGGCTACACGGCTCTTCTGCCGAGCCGAGCCCCCCGCCGGTCACTCCGCCGCCCCCTCCGGGGCCTCCTCCGCCGGCTCCTGCGGCTGCCCTACGGCTCGAGCGCCTCTTCCGTCCCCCTCGTTTGCCGGCGCCTTGAAGCTGCTGCTGCTGCTGCTGTTGCTGCTGTTGACGATCGGGCTCCTCTTCGCTGTTGCTCAAGCTGTCGTCGGCGGGCGAGACT
>NW_015386406.1:1498556-1524170 GCF_001527695.2 Protobothrops mucrosquamatus
TATCGTCACTTTTGCAAGTAAATCAATCAGATCAGACCGAAGCAGAGCAACCGCGGTGCTGCCCCAAGACTGAGAAAAATCCACGTGGCCCACATGTCTTGAAAGGCGAGCATAACTTTTCCGGCAGTCGCTGGATCCACGTTTGGGGCAAAGTGGCCTGTCGCCCTCCAAATGATGCTGAACTATAATGCCCAGCGTCCGCTGCTTTTGGATCGAAATAGTTTTCAAACGGGTCAAAAATGAACCGGGAGAAAGTCTTAATCTAGAGGTTAATTCAAAGGTTGGATATAGTTACGGAGGGAGAGGTCCTCTCCGCGTGTCCTCCTTTAAATTAAGGCAGATAGCACGTCTAGGGGGCAGCAGGTTGAAGAAAACCTATTTAGGCCTAGCTGAAGGTGGTTCGACAAAATTTTATTCATTTTGCTAGCAGCGTCGGAAAGGAAAATGCAAAGTACAGAATTTAACCGTCTCCTGCGGTCCCTCCGCTTTAAAAACCCGCCGTAGCGCTCAACCCGCGTTTTCCTTCAGTGTTTCAGGGAAGCGTCTTTACCTCTTCAGCTCGTTTCATTTCCAAAAGGAAGATTATTCAGGGTCGTTGAACAGAATACTGTGTGATACTCACCTCCAGGAGATCCAAACTCGAAAGACCCTTACTCTCTTCAGATGTTCCTCAAAATCTTATAAAAGAAGGACTTCTGACCTGAGAAAGGGAAGTCCCCAGCCTACGCTCTGGAACTTTATCAGTCATGTAGGAAGGAGCTACACCACTCTGAATAGGAGATGGGTCACTGAATGAATGAATGAATCAATGAGTCAATCAATGAATCAATCAATCAATCAAGGGATTTTTGCATGATCAGAAAACGACCTGGTCTTAGAAGAGACTGGACAAGATGGGACAGAAGCAAAGTAGCTTGCTTACTTAAACTTTTGGCACAGTGTTCCTCTTATTGGCCTCACAACAATTCTGTGAGGTAAGTTAAGCTGAAACAATAAATGACCAAAAGAATTCAGTTAGGGATCGTTTTAAGCAAGGGCTGTTCAACTCATAAATCCTGCTATTTCTTGAACGTCACTATGGCTTATATAGCATAATAATAGGAGTTTATAGTGATTCAAACTCTTTAAGCTTCATTTCCTAGCCAGGAAGAGGCCAGGAACCGAAGTAAAAAGCTTTGATGTCCTTAGTTCTATCATTGAGTTAAGGACCAAAGTAATATACCTTGATAATCTGGAACTTTTGCTTATCTTCTAATAAGAGAAGAATCTCTGCTACCTATGGAAGCGCAGTTTCCCTTTCAGTTCCTGATCTCTTCCCATATCCCAAAATTGTTTCTTAAAGAGAATCAGCCTTTATCTTTCAGATCCATGTAAGTATTGGAGAGCTGGGGGACAATCCAGTTCAGCCCTGAAAATGAACTGAGAAGTCATCGTTCCCATTTTTCTGTAAGAGGTTACTCAGAATTTGCCAATGAATTTGATTTTCTTCTTGGCATCTCTAGTCAAGTGGTTTAAGTGCACCAGAGTTGTTGCTTTCCCATACTTTACCCCTCCCTTTCAGCCAAAGTGATTTTGCATTATCTGGAATTTATTCACTTCTGATCTAACAGAACCATCCCACAAAATGCATCAGATGGAGCTTTTAACAAGCCACAAGTAAGATGCTGGAAAAAAAGGCATAAACACAAGCCCTTCAAGTACTGCCAATGAATATTAAACTTAGTGGATAATTTAAAAGGGGGAGTGGGAGTGGGGAAGAACATAAGAATTTTGCTTTCCTGATCAGTAGGGAAAGAGATATTTTACATGATGTTTAGAGGATATTCAAACATATCTCTTCTCCATCCCAGCTTTTAAAATACTTGGTAAATAAAGCAAAAAACAAAACACCCCCCCTAAATTCTTAACACTGGGCAAGCCATGAAAAAGGGATCCTGTTCTGATCTACTGCAGCATGAATTAAAAATATTAGCCTAAAATCAGAAAGTCAGACAGTGGTGTCTATAGGATATTGATTAAAGAATAAAAATGACAACAGGAACAATGAGAACTGCCTGTTTCATGTTTATGTCATGATCACACCATCAAGGCTGCCATTTTGAGTTTTTTTACTACATCCCACAGGCACCTCTGATATCAATCTTCTGTTCATTCAAAATTCAGCCAGGTGCATATTAAATAAAGATGAGTAGCACACACAAACATGTATTCTAAGAAAAGACATACAGAATTGCTACTAATATTAGAGATTATAATAAATAGACATGGTTAGTAGCTAAGGGATCTTTCCCCATGGCTGAGTTGTAGGCTTCCAACCTGTCCTTAGATCCACAAAAACCAGATTGGTCATCAAATTGTTTTTTCTTACTGTCCATCCCTAGCTCTAGTTCCCAGTCACCTAACTTTCCTCCAAGGTAACTAGTGATAAATTCTATACTCCTTGAGGTATTTTAAGAAAAAAAAAAAGATATTACTTTAACATCAGTACATCTGTGGATCAAAGCTGACGGCAGGTAGACTAAAGGTTGAGAAAAAACAAATGCCATGAGAACTTGGGAAGAAAGAAAAGATGGCAAAAGTTGGTTTGTGCCATGTAATAGAGGAACAGCCCCCTGTGAGTATGTTTAAAGCCATCACAACATTTGGAATCGCAAATAGTAAAAAAAAAAAGAATTGCGTTTGTCTTGATCTGGAACTCTTTAGCAGCAGCGACATCCCCTATTTTAAGAATTCTCAAATTCTCAAATATTTATTTGATAAATGAATAAATAAATAAGTAAATTCTGAACAACAGGATAAGGAGCTGCATACAAAATTACACCCTAGGCCCAATAAAACTTTGAATGCTGTTTTGCTTTGTAAAGCAACACTTTCTTTTAAAGAACAAAACAAGGCTGCCACATTACTTCATTTTGAGCCCTTCTCACATTTCTATTCCTTAATAAAGTAAATGGAATTAATTCTGTGGCACAGGGTGCCTCATGACGGCAAATTGTATCTGTATCATATTCTAATTTATAGACTGCTGTATTTTTTTCTTTAGTTTTTTTTTAGTTACACATTTCCAAAGAAGATGTTTTTTCTTATAATCTGCTTGATCTTTCTCTTCACTTTTCTTCCTAATTACATACTTTGAGATAGAGTGACTAGAATTGTACCTAATCATCTTTGACTTTGATAGGATTATGATACTTGCATGTTTATTTCCTTCTGGGAAATCCCTCACATGGATTTTCCATTTTTAACAGCTGTTATCAATCCTTAATATGACCAACCAGTAAGCAATGAATTGTTTTGGGCAGGCTTTTTTTGTATCTTGTATCTCTATGCCTTGTCCATTTATTCATTATTTTATTTCAAGTCATATGGAGTTGACAGGCATTAAATGTCCCTGAGTATAAGACTGTCTATTTCTCATATAGGCATTGTGCATCTATTACTCATTTTTTCCATCATGAACACAATATCTTGACACTTATAAAGAAGCATGTAATGAAGTCATTGGTCATTTTCCTTCCTTTTCTTCCAATTTTCTATCCAGGACACCTGTCGTATGATTGTTCAAATGTTTTTGGATAATGATAAAAATCATAGGAATTCAAGTCCAAGAAGATCTAGTGGACTAAAATCCCCATTGCATCCTATTTTGCAAGCACCTGCAAATTCCATCTGTAATATGGAATATGAATGGCTAATGAGTAAGCTCTAATATGTCCAAAGGGAATTATTCCTTAGAATGTATAATGAGACTAGGGCGCCAGGCTAGCAAGTGGGAGGCCTGTGAGTTCTAGTCCTGTTTTAGGCACAAAGTAACCTCAGGAACCTGGGAACTTGTTCAGGCAATTGCCAGGAGTCAATACTGACTTGAATGTATGTGTGTCTCTGTGTGTGTGTGTGTGCAAGCACACACATATGCATGTATGTGTGCATACATGAACACACACAGAGACACACACGATACAGGTAGACACAGATACACACAAGCACACACAATCTACAGCCCTAGATACTGTTAGTGTCCCAGTAAGCTATCTGAAGACAAAATGAACGTAGCCTACCTCACTCAGCACCAAAGTGTTACAACTAATGAACAATTTATCTCAGGCTCTCAGAAATTGAAAAATACATACCAGAAAAGCTGTTTAAAACTCCTCCTCCCTCCCCATTTCAGAAAAAGTCAATCTCTGCATAATTACTTTTCAAAACAAACTAAGCAATATACTTTAGGTAATGCAAAACCATTTGTAACTACTGGCTGAAAGAAAACGTGGCTCAGTGACTTGCATTGAGCTTAAGCTACCCAGCACGACTGTTAGGAGAATAAAATAATATCAGAAAGATTAGTATGACTGCCACTTCTAATTACAAGTCTTTCTCTGCCATTTCCTCTGAGCACATCAATACCTCAGAGCAACTAAAAGGCTATTGTTAATTTTGCTGTGCAAATTGAAATAACATTATTTTGAAGAAGAAGAATTACTTAGTCTGGATATTATGGATTCAAGAAAGTTGGGCCCTTGTTCCTCCTGGAAGATTAAGTAATTTCTTAATTTTAAGAATTTATTTCCCAATTTTAATTTAATTGTATTTCAAAATGCAGAGCATTTATTAAAAAACCTAAAGTCACTAAAAAGTATAAATGAAATAAGTAAATTTTTAAAAATAGAAATCGAAGAAAAGGATACTAAAATCCCTCAAAGGGGAGAAATTTGTGTTATATATTATACTTGTTAATAGTCATGACTTACTAAACAGTACCATATAGTACTAAAATATAATCAGACTCAAATATTATTGTATAATATCCTAAAATCTCTGCCAACATAGTATATATTGCTTCATCCTCTAATTAGTAGAAAACATTGCTTTTTCCTAGATGGATAAATCACACATTTCCAAAAGCCATCACATAATATCATGGTTCCAATTTCTCAATATGATTCTTTTAGCCCATCCCCCACCCCCACCCCATGCTCAGTATAATTGTAATTCCTAATAAGCAGTCAGGTGAAGGTGAAGATCTCATTAACATATTTAACAAATTTAAGATTTTGTCATAAAACCTCTTATATATATTAAAACACCATTCCAAAAAGTTAATCAGATGATCATATTGACTATATTATATGGCTCAATAACCTCTCATTTTTTTATTTACATCCAACAAAGAGAGTCTGGTATCTATTCCTTCAAGTACATTCATTGGGGGGCAAATTACACTCAAATATGTTGATACAATTTGAACATTTTAAGGACTTGAACAGGCCACTGATGAGGCATTATTAAAGATACTAGTTCTTTAGTTCATGTTTGGAATGCCCCAGAAATGTCACTTTAAAAATATCCTTGAACTTTCAATAATGATACCTAATGGTTTTTACATGCTGCCCAGTCATGGCTTTTCAATCTGTTACAGTTCAATGTTGAGCTGTGGTGGTTGGTTGAGAGTGCTGTTTGAGAAACACAAACACAAATACTGGTGTGTATGTGTGTGTTTTGTTGAAGGAAGAAGGAATAAATAACTCTTTCATAGTAGAAGGAGAGAATTCATAGTAGGAAGAGGGAATAAAGTCCCTCGGTTAGGCCTTTAGACCCTTTTGGACCACCAGGCTGTTTATGAATTTGGGACTTTTCCATAGCAATCAGTGTGCACCAGTGTGCATCAGTACCCTTGTTACTGATCTTTTCTTTTTTTTTTAAAGTCATCTGGATTGTTCTCAGCAAAGCCATAAAATGAAAAGTAGCTTTGTAAAATTGCATTTTAGGGTGTTTGGTGGCCTTCATAAAATGAGGTAATAACCAGCTGTGGCTATGAAACAGAGTGAATTTGACCTTGGTCAGTTTGACCTAGGCTGTAATTTTCTTCATTAATTTCCAAGGCTACATTCAGCCATGTCTTGAAGATAAGCCTTAAGAATAAAATTGTTTGCTGAAGCAGAACACCTCAAGCACAGCAGCTGAATTAAAGCACCACCAAATAGTATTGTGGTGCATCGTCTCTTTATTTGACATTTTGATGACATATACAATATTGAATTGTATACCCTGAGATAGCTAAATGGATTATTTAAGGGCAAAGGAATCAGCCTAAAATGTTAAGAATGCAGATGTAACCTAGCACTCATCAAAAAAGGAAACCTGCTTTCAGAAATATTGAGAGAGTCATCAGATTGCTCATTATAAACTATAGAATTCAATTCTATGCATGCTCTTTCAGAATAGATTATTCAGATCAATGGAAAATATTGAAGTTACAATCCTATGTCTTTTTATCTTTGTAAAATTATTTTTTCCCTAATAATCAGTTCAGTAGAGGAAAAAAGACAGATGCATGCATTCATATAAACAATTTAACTTGATTTAACTACCATAGAATGCTGGTACTGTTATGGTACTTTGGGGATAACCTAAAATTCAGTAAACTTGGTTACTGGTAGATATTATCCACCAAAAAGACATTATACTTGTATTGAGTGTACTACATTGGTCACCAGTGTGTTTCTGGGGACATGTTATGCTACTATTAACCTATAAAGTCATATATGGCTTAGTAACTAGATACCACTAAGATTGCCTTTACCTATCAGAATTCCATGTATTCTTCTCAGGAGAAGTGATAGGTCAGATTTCATTTTTGTAAAACAATGAAGGCCAGGAAGTACTATTTATAAAATTTCTTTCCTTAGAATTAAAGCTATACCTTCTAATAGTTAAAAAAATAAAACTTTTTCCATTTGGCTGAATAACTTCTTATTTCCCCTGAATTTATTTTAATTTGAATAATTATATTAATTTGTTTATATTATTTTATTATGATTTGTTTTATTTATTTTTCATTACCACTGTTGGTATAATTTATACTGTATTATTCTAAGTTGGGTTTGGTGTTTGCCGTTTTATTTGTATTCACTATGGACATTATGTTATGAAGATTTTTGTTAATTGTTTTGTAAGCCATTGTATTTTGATTCAGAAGCAACATAAAACAGATGAACAGACAAAGTATAAGCATACCAATGTTCCATAAAGATTAAATTCAAATTATAATCAAACAATTGACCATAAGTATATGAAGTTGATGATTCAGATCACAAAGAGTTGGAAAAAGATTTTAGCAGTATAATAAAGGGAATTTTAATTATAACTTTTAGATTCCTGATCTTTTGCAGGTAAATAGGCTTGATTGAATTGTTCTATTTACCTAGGATTTTTTTTTTCAAACACAGAATTTCAGCAGATACAATGTATTTATTTATGATAAGTTTTATAAATCATAATTCAAACCTGCATGCATAAATGAATTAGAGTCCATTTAATACTTTTGCAGGAATCATATCTATGCTACTTCATTCCATGTAAATATGATTCCACAGAATTAATACCCCTGGTTGTTGTTGTTGTTTTCAAACTATTGATGCGGCCATCCTTTAGGCTGTTCATTCAGGGAAACAAAAAATTATCTTTGTATATATAGAAATCTTAAATTCTAAAGAATTTATTTGAGAGGCACATTATGGAAAGATACATTACACTTCTGCTTGTAAAGAACTGCTGTTTTCTCTTGTCTGTCTACATATTTAACTATTTATATACATTTTTTGGAAATAAACCAATATATAATAATTATATGAGAATGTATTCATTTTTTTAAAAAAAACCACAGGTGTTATTTCCTTTTGACAGGGAGAAAAATGAGCTTTTAAAACTACATTAGCTTCATTACCTTAGAGAAATCAGACAATTAAGGTGGTCTGAAAGAGAATATGCTGTATTACTAATGGCCACAAGAGGACACAATTTCCCAGAGAACCCTTTTTTAATTAATTTTTTTTTTTTTTAGGAAGAACATAGTAAGGCTATCAGTTTGGTAAATCATAATAAGCTATATTTTTTCAACATAACACTTTGGTAGAAACATGTCTGAACCACATTTTTCTGTCTTGGATCAGCCAGGTTTAAATGACTCTTTAAACCTCTATGGAGTTATTCAGAATTTAAAATAGGATTTCTAGCAGCTGAGTACATTAATATTCTCACCTGAATTCCAACAAAACTGTTCAAATAATAAGACTTGGTTTATTCTAGCATCCAAAGCAGGTATGGAGATTCTGTCATCTCATTTGTAATTCTATCATACATTGATTTACAAAGATTGTTTTACTGACTTGTTAATAAAATGATGAGCAGACACAAGATTGCAGGATCCAATCTGGGTTGGCCACCGGGACCAGAGGTTTACCCTTCTGAGCTTTTGGACTCATGCTGGAGCCTGTCCTCAGTGAACTTCTCTCTAGCAGAGTGTGATTCCAGAACGGGTCCAAAAACTCAAAAGACCCTGGTCCCGGTGACTGACCCAGTTCGGATCCTGCAATATTATCCTGAGAGGCGTATATTCACCTTCATTCATGAGGCACAAGAGTGGTTAAAATCCAGTTCCAAGTAAGGGTATAATGCTTGCAAGTATGTGTAGGCTACTTAAAAGTTAACAGACATATCTGCAGTGGAAGGCACCCCCCCCAAAAAAAGGTGTGGGGGGTACAAATGGTGGCTTTGATCACACAATCATGACTGCCATTATTTGGACATCCCTTGCAGACCCTACTGGATTTCTGTTTCATTCCCAAAGGGTTTTAGAATTTCTTTCTGAGCTTCTTTTTAAGCTTACTAAATTATTGCCTTACAGCAAGAAAATTTTTGGGTTGTTTCTGTGTCCTTTATTCTCCATTATTCTGCAGAATATTAGAGAATACTCTTCAGTTGCACCAAATGGGGATAATGTGTTTTCTCAAGTAACACATAAAGAGGCTTCCATGCTCAACACTAGAACATCTCTATTGAAAGGGCTTTTTTTTTGAGAAAAAATTGACCTGGTTCCTTGCAATAATTAAAAAACAACAAAGAATCCAAAACTCAAAAACACAATCATTATTTGGAAAGAACATTGTGATCTCAGACTTCCTCTTACTTACTGAGACTGATGCACTTCTTGGTTAAAAGTTATTGCTGTGAGACGGATGTCTGTATGAACCATATAAGCCAATGTTTCTCAACCTTGGCAGTTATCTCTGTGTGAAGTTCAACTCCCAGCAAGTCTGGTTAGGAAATACTGGGAGTTCCATCTGGAAGTGGCCAAGGTTAAGAAACACTGATATAAACAAACAAACAAACAAATAAATAAATGAGTTTTAGCAGCAAACAGGTAGATTGTTCTGGTGCCACTGGATGGGTGTGTATGAATTTCTAAGCATTGAGAGAAGCCTATGGAAAAGAAGGGCTAGGTAGCAATAGTCAAAGGTTGGTGTGAATGAAAAGGAATAGACATTTCTTTTCCCCATAGGCACATATGCTCTTAGGGATAAATGGAAATATTTCCATCTCCCTCCCTACCCCTACCCAGTACAGCCAGGGACCACACAAGCAGATCAGTTTGGACCTTACGAAACAGGGAAGAAGTTTCATCTGGTAAACTTATGCAATAAAGATCCATCTCCTACTTTTGTGATGACCACATGGTCATTCCAGATGTGGAATGAACACCTTATCACACCAGCTCACCCATTTTTCCAAACTTATACTTCCTTTTTAAGTTATCCTTGTAGTTACACATCCTTTCAGTCATCTGAGCAATTTAGGAATGGTGGAATGTACTATAATTGTATAAAATCCTGCCTCTTTCTGTAGATAGAAAAAAACCAAAGTGGAACAATTGGTTTAATAATGGTTTGCAGCAGGACTTGAAAATAGTGGGGAATTTCCAATTTTTCTCTTCTCTTGTATGTCTCATATAATTTTAAGATATACAGTTTTTGCCTGGCAGTCTCCTTCTTTTCTTCTAATCCAAGATTTATTCAAGTACATGAAAGGCCACTCTGCATATACTTCTTCACTCCCCTTGCTATTATTGACATTCTACCAGAAGTGTATTGTTGCAGTTTTCAAGAGTGTCATAGGTTTCTATCTTGAGAAGTATATACCTTGATGTTTGACACCAGGGACACACAGAGGAAAAAGTGGAAGCAGAAGAAGTTATTAATTCGGGGAAAGAATGGCTAGATTCACACAATATGCTAAGCCAAGAACACATGTTTAGGATTACAAATTACAATTAGGATATAGTATTCTATTTTGTGAACTAAGGATGCCAGTATTTTAGTGGGTTATATTTAAAGTTAGGGTAGATTGAATCTGGATTTCCTGGTCAGTCATATCAGGAGTTAAGGGTAATGAAGCCAAGTAATATCTCAGGACAATTATACAAGACCTGCTGTTTCTTTTCTTTCTTTTTCTTAACAGGATATATATTTCTCAGCTGGGACAAGATTCCAGTAGAATGTCAACCCTTTGTGGCAGGCCAGGTTGGAGAATAGACAACTACTGGAATACTATTATGTTGATATAAGTTACAATAATAGAATGTTGAAAGACTATCTGAGTTTCTCACTCCCCCCTCCTGTATTATACCGAACCAAAGTAGGAATGTCCTGAGTTTCTTTTTCAGCCCTTTTTCCTTTGCAAGAAAAGCTGACTATTCCTAAATGATTTTTAGATTTCAGATATGAAAAAGTATCCATTTTTGCCGCACTTATCATTCAGACTCAACCACTCACATTATTTGTCAGGTGAAATAAATAAGAATAACAGAACAACAGGGTTGGAAGGGACCTTGGAAGTCATCTAGTCCAACCCCCTGCTCAGGCAGGAAACCCTATACTAGTGATGGCGAACCTTTTAGAGAATGAGTGCCCAAACTGCAACCCAAAACCCACTTCTGCATCGTCGAGTGCTGGGTGGGTGTGGCCCATTGGCTGGGTGTGGCCCATTGGGTGGGCGTGGCTGCGGTGGTAACGGCAGACTGGGTGGGACTAAAAAGTTCAATCAATCAATTCCAACCTTGCAAGATCTTTTTCTTTCCCACGAGAAGTTGAAATTGACATTGATTGAACCTTTTTTATTTTTTTTGCACACGGCAGCGGAGGCCTAAAGCGAAAAGGTTTTATAAAACCCAGCTGAAGGCCTAGGACTGGGGCAACTGCGTGCGTGCCCACAGAGAGGGCTCTGAGTGCCGCCTCTGGCACCCGTGCCATAGGTTCGCCACCACTGCCCTATACCATTTCGGACAAATGGCTGTCCAGACTCTTCTTAAAAACTTCCAGTGTTGGAGCACTCACAGCTTCTGGAGGCAGGTTGTTCCACTGATTAATTGCTCTAACTGTCAGGAAGTTTCTCCTTAGTTCTAGGTTGCTTCTCTCCTTGGTTAGTTTCCATCCGTTGCTCCTTGTCCTGCCTTCAGGCACTTTGGAAAATAGCTTGACTCCCTCTTCTTTGTGGCAACCCCTGAGATATTGGAACACTGCTATCATGTCCCCCTTCATCCTTCTCTTCATTAAAATAGACATACCCAATTCCAGCCACTGTTCCTTATATGTTTTAGCCTCCAGTCCCTTATCTTTAATTTACAAATGCATAAAATCCAATCACCAAATCGTCATGTGTGTGTTTTTTCTTCACTAGTAAGTATAACTCAGTTCTTACTATATGAATTATATTCTGCCCTCACTCTTGTTCCAGGCTAACAAAACTGATTGCCCCATTGGTTTTTATGCTCCTTTAGGATGATGAGGAAGAGAAAACACTGTATTTTGAAGATGTCACTGGCTAGTAGGTAGTGATGTATATTTCCTATTTCCTCTCTTAAGAAACAAGTATAGCCCTTAGAAACCTACCAATAACAGATCCAGGTTGGCCAAAACCAGTATTTCTCAAACGCAATAAATTTAGGATATGTAGACTTCAACTCCCAGATTTTCCCAATTAGACATCCACACATCTTAAAGTTACTGAAGTTGAGGAACATTGATAAAGACATATAGTGATTCATGGAAAAGTACGTTCATGAAGTTACATCATGGTCCATTGTCAATTTAAGCAGGTAAAATGGTTTAGATGGGTTTTGGTTTTGTTTTACCAAAAAAGATTAGCATAAGATTATTTGAAACATAAATTGGGAATAAGATGAGATCTATTTCAAGGGATCAAAAGCAACATCAGGATTGCCAGATGATTCTAGTTCCAATATAAACTGTAAGGAGGAAAGGTCATAACAGAAATCTATGAATGAATGTCAAGGTTTGTTTTGGTTTTAAATCAATTGGTATTCAAGGCAGGCTTTACAAATACTCTGCTTACGAAATGAGCATGGGATTGTTGTCTTAGCGACATACTTTGCTAACCTGGGCCATATAGGTGGATTTCAGATCCTAGCAATGGTGAAGCTGGCTGGGGAATTCTGGGACTTGAAGTCCACTTATTTAGAAGGCATCCAGATTGGGTGCACAATTTACTAGTTAGGCATAAAAGAATTGCTTTTTGTCTCTGTAGTCTGGGAAAGCATAGGGCATACTTTGTTGTAATAGTTTAATGCTGCTACAGGGTGTTAGGTATTGAACTGTCTGGCTGATCTACCCCAGAGATTTTTTCTTGTTGCTGTTCGGTTATAAGAAGCAAAGGAAATATTCCTTGGCTAATGGCTAATTCCACATCCAGTCATGATTAACAGTTTTTTTCTGTGTACAGAAAGTGTATCATCTTAAGAACAGCTAAAATATCAACCTAATGATCATTTGGCAAGGTTTCTAGAGATCTGATAAGATTCTGTGGAAATTCAATACCAGTACCAATGGAGAATAAAATTAATTCCATACAAATGAGAAATTAAAAAATAAAAAGGGAGAAAACTTTCCCTAAATTTTCCCCTTCCCCTGAGAAAAGCTTCCCTTTTTGTTTCATTGTTTATCTTTATTTTTATAACCTAAGCAATGATCAAAATCAGACAATGTAGCCACTTCTAGTCCATTTTAGATTTACCATTCCTACATTCACTTTTGCTTTACCACTTATTAAAGGAGAGAATCCATTTTAGAAAAGGGATTACTCTTTTAATTCTATCTATTTATTAAATTTATATGCTGCTGATCTCAATGATAAAGTAAACTGTCTTCATAAGAAAGGCCAGCCTTATCTTTAAGCAAAATGAAACAATTGTTTTCAATCGTAATGGTCATGATCAAGGCCCCATATAATGCTTTACTTATCTGCTCTTTTAACCATTCTTCATTGCATATGAATTTCATACCTTTTACCATGCATGTAATTCATATCACTTGTCCAGAGTCTGAACAGGATGTGTAGCTGATGCTGACACAATCCATGGAGGCTCATTAGGTTAGCTTTCAGCCTTAATGTTTGATACACAAAACATATGCTTGCCTTAGGTCTTAGAACTTACTTTCTAATCAAGTGTGTAGAGGACTGCATTTCAAGAATTCCCAATCAGGCTATAGGGTTCTTCATCTGACATGTTTTAGCAGCAGGTGTCACTGAAATGAGCAGTCTTTACTGCCAAGCAAATATCTTTCAGAAATAAATTGGAGGAATCCATCTAAATCTGACTCAACTTATTTTGCATGCACAATTTAATTTTTGTATCAGCCTGAGAATTCAACACAGATACATTCTCTCTCTCTCTCTCTCTCTCTCTCTCTCTCTCTCTCTCTCTCTCTCTCACACACACACACACACACACACACACACACACACACACACACAGAGAGAGAGAGAGAGAGAGAGAGACACACACACGCACGCACGCACACACACATATACACACACACACAAACATTTATGCTTTGGTGAGTAGTTCCCCTTAAAATATTCCATTTTAGATGTTTGAGCCAGGAATTGCTTGACAAAAATCTATTGAAGTATGCGATCCAAAGAATAACTGTCATCTGATTCATGTGTATTAGTCTGTGGACTGTGGTTCAGTTAAAAATGCAGACTAATCAAAGCTATTCTCTCTCTTTCTCAAATAGAATGATAGCTTGCATTTGTGCTGATTTTTTAAATTTTAATGTAACAAGTTAGATTGCCACGTTAACTCCAAATCCTAAACATATGGTATAGAAACAACTTCTAATGTAATCAAAATATTCTTTTGTTTCATTGATATTATATTTACAGATAGGAATATGAGGCAAAGATTGAATTTCTTAGTAAATAAATAAAAATATATAATTAAAACCCCATTCTGTATTTTATTCAGCTTTTCTGCAGTTTTCAAAAATGACTTGTGGTTTATCAAGCTTGTAAAATAAGTGTGCTGCCTGAAGGCTTTACATATCAATTTCCTCTTTATAGGAATGTTTACAGCTGTTTATAAGAATGTTTATATGACTTCTCTATATTCTCTATATAATGGGTTTATTATCATGAAAAGAGCAACAAACCTGGTAATAAACAGCAATCATTATCTGTGCAATAATTTTTCTTTTCACTCTTCTTTGACAAACTAGATAAAAGTTTGGACTTAAAGGTCCTTCTTTCCAGGAAGAGGAGATCTTTGAGTAAAAGAAATATGTTCTATCTAAAGGAGAATTTGAGATCCAGTTCAATATTCCTTAAAGATATAGGATTTGATTTACAATTTGGCTCCTTTCAGTATTATCTTTGAATGGGGCAGGGTTAAATAAAGCATATCTACAAGGCAAGGGTTGAAACTGTTTTCTGTTAAGATGATTTAGACATATGTGTGTGTGTGTGTGTGTGTGTGTGTGTTGGCTTTTAGCACCTATTGCCTTTTGCAGGATATTTTTTTTCCCTTGAGTTGAGCCACTATGAATTTGGCTGGGTATCAAAATGCAGCTGGAATACATAACAAACAAATAAACAAACAAACAAACAGTCACATACTACATTTGCTCGAAAAGTGTGGCTACTTAACAATTTAGAGGACTACAGTATATCCATATATTGCCAGCTGTCAACCTCACTTGATGTTTCCTCTATGGGCAAATGGAAATATTAAAGAAAACACAGTGGCTGCCTTTAGCATAGTTTAATAAAAAAAAATGGCTGTTCAGAAGCATTCACAAGGCCCTGTCTATCTAAACTAAAAATATAAGCCAATCTTAAATGTTTACATGGGATGATTTTCAGGTAGGTAACTTTGGGAGTTGTAATTTAAGGCATAAAAGTATCTATTAAAGATTCTTGATTGCAGAAATCTTAAGTTGTTTTCTTTCATGAAGAAAAACTTCATTTATTATGTTCCTTCTAAGTAGCTTATCAAGCATTTACAAAATGACAGCAAAGAATATACATGTAATGAGCAGGTAAAAAAAGTAATAAATAGAAAATAATAATAATAAACAATGGAGCCAGCTTGCCTACAATGCAAATTTTGAAGGAGAGTTTAAAAATAGAGATGTTTAATCTTTCTGAAAGTTTAAACATTTTCAAAAGCTATTCTGTTTTGAAATTAGTTCCAAAGCTGCTTATAATATAAAATTTCTTTATCATAAGATGCTTATGGGAACTAACTGCAAAATCTAGTCAAACTGTCTCAAATTCTGCTCTGTGGCATTGGTTAACAATCATCAAATTACCTGTGGTTTCATGTTCTTGATCCTACTGAGCTAATTTATATTGCTAACATCTGAATGAACCCTTTATGCGACAAATGCTAAAATAGATATCTATTAAATCTCTGATGGACTAGTCTAATTTGACACCCCAAAATCAATCACCCTCCCCCCAACATGCCAAAAAACAGGGCACCTGGCTGACAAATGTCTCCTTCAGAGAATGGAGGAAGAGGATCAATTATTTTCTATTTGATTCTAATCAGCAAGGAAAATGTAACAGGCAAAGTGGAAGTAATAGAACATTTGGGGAAAGTACTTTGCATTCAAAAAAGTAGATTTTAATAAATACACACTTTTGCAGACAACATTTTTCAGGTCTCCCTTCCCTTGCCTCCTCGCCTGTTCTTCTTGCATCAATCTTCACTGCTTCTTATGACATTTTCCCCCTTCTGCTTCACATATATACATACACATTCACCAGCTTCCTCCTCATACTTCCCAGTAAGAAAATTTGTACTGAGAAGCAAAATGCGTCTGATATTTTAGAGTACATACAAGTAGCCATGGTTCTATCTTTTGTAGAACTCTCCAAATCAGAGACTAAAGAAAATTCCATAGTTTGAGTATGTATTATTATGCAGTACTGTATGAAGAAACTTTAATGCTGTCCTTCCTGAGACTCCCATCCTTCATTTCTCCTCCAGGATAGTTAGGCAAAAATGTTTATCTCCACTTTTAGTTACTTTCCTTGTTCCCCTCAAACTAAATATCCCAAAGGTACAATATTTTCTCAGACGGGGAATGGTTTGGTCCCGCAGTCATTTGGTAGCTCCTTTCTTCAGTGATGTCTTGTTCATTGAAAGCAAATAGCAAATGGAAAGAGAATCAGAATTACAATGAGCAAATCACCCAGTTCAGGTATAATACTTAGAAGCACATCTGAAATCCAAGGGACCATTTTGCTTGCTGCAGAATGTATATATTATAAATATAGTTGTATAATGTGTATACATCTGAAGTGTGAGCATAATTCTGCTTTGGATTGGGCACACATGGAAACCTGATGTAAAAAAAAGTGTTCTTGACACATGAATATCCAAGGAGATGGAGAGGGGGAGAAGAGGGCAAGAAGACAATACTTCATTTATCATGCCAAGTGTTTGATGTTGTATATTCAACCCCTCAGTTTTCACACTCTCTCAAACCTCCCATATTCTCATTTTTACACCACCTGAATATGTGAATTTTCCTTAATTTTTATTTCTTGGTATGTGTGTTTGAGAGTGTATGTGTGCCAGAGAGAGATAGAGAGAGAGAAAGAAGGGGAGGGAGGGGAGAGAGGGGGGAGATAATGGGGGAAATCTAATCTCTAACATGCTAACGTCGTTCATCCAACAACAGTTTACATTTTAAAAACTTTATAGTTGTAAAAAAATCTGTGCTTCAATTAAAAAGAAAAATCTCACAATGAAAAAGGAACGTTTTCCCCCATCCATTTAAAATGTGCAAGTATGCAGTACATAGCCATGCACATTCAGAAAGAATATGAAATTGCATGTAACTTTGTCCCCAAATTATTTCATTCTGTTACTGAATAGAAAGGAAGACAACATTCTATCCCAATCTGCTCTGATCCCATTAATTATCCTCATCTTTCAACTGAGGAAATCTACATTTTTATAGAGCTGCTGGTTAGATGGAAAGAAGCATTTAATGTCTCACAAGACCCTTGATCAACAGAGGACAATGTCTCTTCTTTACTCAATCCCTGAATTTATGAGATGAATATTTCCACCTAAACATGATGAAGAGTAATTTAGTTCCCGCCTTATTCCAAGACTTTCCTCAATCAAGACTTTCCATTTTTTTCATTTCAACTCAGACCCCACTCGTTTGCTTTTGAAAGACCTCTTCACGTCCTTAATTCCACAATTAACATTTCTTGAATTTGTTCTCTGAAAGTCAGTTGTCCGGTCGTCCTATCGACATCTTTAAAAAGGACTGAAGCGCTCCATTGTCCCCCCTCCCCTAAAATTGCACCCCAGTAGAGCCACTTCTCCGAAGCTCAATCCAGGAAGCTACTGGTGTCGCCTCGAATTCAGTACTGCAGCCTCTAAGCCAATTTCCCAACCTGGCAAGCGCTACAACACTCTTCACCTCCAGCTTGTTTGGAGATGATAAACACCATGGTCCACCTCCTCCGGAGGGACACGAAATCCGGGAAATGCGAATAAGAAAAGAGGAGACGACACCCTAACTGCCCTTCTCAGCCGCAGCGCTCGTGTCTGTTGTCCCTTTTCTTCATTCTTGGATGCAGCCACTTGTCCCACCAGCTGCCGTGTTCAGTCCGGCATTCTAGCTAGCTTGGGGGCCTTCCAGAAGCTCCGTCATAAAGGAGATGTAGACGATCGCCAGGCGCAAGGTCTCGATCCTGGAGAGGCGCTTCTCGTAGGCAAATGTAGGGACCTTCCTCCTCAGCTGCTCAAATGCTTCATTGAGATTGAACATCCTCTTCCTCTCCCGGACGTTGGCTGCCTGGCGCTGCGTGGAGGTGATGATCCGTTTTCTTTTCGGCCTGCTCAGGAAAGCAGCTCGCCTCATCACCCGTCCCTCTTCTTCTTCTTCATCCTCTTCCTCCATCTCGGCTTCTCTTCCTTCCAAAGCCAGCAGTCCTTTCGCAACGGACAAAGGTCGTTGGCCCAAGGATGACACAGAGGTAGAACAAGTGTAGAGATCCACGCAAGGAATCTGCCCGGTGGACTGATCCTCAGTCAGATTGGCCAGCAAATCGAGCATGGAGGGAGGCACAGACATCGCTTGGTGCTGGGCCATTCGCTGGCCTTGATAGAGAAAGAAGCTCATGCATGAATGAGGGACGTTGGCTCGGGCCGGCGATCCCTTACCCCACACGCGTTTCTTTGGTGCCCAACTCAGTCCGAAGTGCGGTGGGACCATTTATATTTATTCTCCCCCCTCCATATCGGGGTGTGGATGTGGAAGAGGTTGCCTAGTTCGGAAAAAGAGACGCGATAACTCAGGCTACAGGGGGGAACGGGCTGTGCCCAGGAGAATCGTCGGTGAGGACATTTCCTTGGCCAGCCGGATTAGGGCCAGGTCCTTCTTGGCAAGCGGCTGCGTTGCCACCTGTGGTGCGGCACTTTTCTTTGCATCTGCAACCGCGACTAAAAATATTTCTAGCCTGGACGGAGCTGGACGTGGGGCAGGGTGGCGGCGGGGGTGGGAAGAGAAGTTTTTTCAATTGATGTCAGACAAGCGCAGGGATGATTTTAATGATGTCTTGAAGAGGGACCCCGCATGCCAAGGGTCGTGGTGGAATGTTTGTCCTGTATCCCAGCGCAATGGGAGATGAATGACAAGAGCCTTTGCTGCCTAAGTAAGCACTGGGGGGTGGGGCGGGGGAGGACACAAGAGAGGCGAACTTCCATTCCTAAGAGTAACTCTTGGAATCATCCACATCCAAAACCGATTTTCTGTCAGAAGTGTGCAAATATCTACCCAGCGGGGCAGGCAAACACGGCTTTGCAAAGGAAGGGAAAAAAACAGCTTTAGGTCCCCCCCCCCTTTCCAGAGTTTCATGGCTAGGAGATGGCATTTAGGAGTTAGCCACGTACAAAAAGAAAGGCGGTAGCAATAAAATAAAGACAAGTAAATGTCTAAGGCAACTCTATGTGCAAGGAGAGACTCAGATGTTTAACAGGTCAGATGTGTTTTTCTTCATTCTAATAGCAGAACTTCCCAAACACACACACACACACACACACACACACACACACACACACACACACACACAGAGAGAGAGAGAGAGAGAGAGAGAGAGAGAGAGGGAGGGAGGGAGGGAGGGAGGGTCCAATTGAAAGGATTGATATTGCATTTCTCTATTTGACTACAATTTAATATTGAAGGCTTTTATCCTCTTCAGTTGAAGTTTTTGAGTTGGGTTTTTTTTTAGATAAAAAATGACTTTTAGGAATATAATTATTTAATAATACTAATTGATATGGGGTTGTAACTTGTCTTTCTTGCAGGTACAGTGTGGCTTACACAGCACTCAGCTTCAAGAACATGGCAGAACTGATAATAAATAGGAAAGTTGAGTCCCATTACATTAGGCTGAGGGAAGGCTGATTGACTGGGAGCCTGCCCCCTCTAAATTACTATAAGATATGTACATAATACTATTATAATTGTATCTTAATTCTTTTTCTCCAATTAATCTCTTATATTAGAATCATGGTAAAATATATTTAAAGCTTGCTGGTCCATACACCATATAGCTGTTTTTGAGCAAACTTTCAGCTTTCTTTTGAAGCATGAATCCCTTCAGGTTGCATATTTAATCTCTTGCTTCAGTCTGTTAAAAAGGAAAGGAAAGGAAAACACCAAAAACATCATAACTGGCAAGGCTCTTGTTTGGCTCTAGGTCAGTAAACATCCCCCTTTCTGATTGTTATACACATTTGCAACAGCTGCTGCAAATCAGTCAGCCTTGGCGGTAGAAAACGGAGTGTGATTATTAGTCCTTGATGCCTTTTAAAGACAAGTGACACCTCTCTTTCTTCACTCCTGTCCTTATTCTTTGAAAGCAAGCAATCCGGTTCAAGTCGGACACAGACAATATGAGAGCATGGATAATAATCGTATAAATGGGAGTTAGCATCTTTTATGAAACCAGGGGATACAAAGTTTAAGCACATTGGACAGCTCCCGGAACTCAGCATCATCCAATGCGGATGCTTCAGGTAAATAACAGTTGTACCGCAACAGGGTTCATTATTTTGTCCCCCACCTTCCTTCCTTCTTTCTTTAATCTTGCAGGCAGAACCATAGATTTTGCAGCATTTTGTTGGCACAGATACCAAAAAAGAAAATGTAATCAGGTCATATATATTGTTGAGTTGAATTGACAGTTGTAGGAGTTGAATTCATTAAAATTAGTTTTATGCCATTAATTTTGTAGCACAGATTTACAAGGACTCATTTCTCTGGCACTCATTTTGCATCATGAGGCATAATCCATATGTAAGTTTAGAACAAAACTCCACTGAGTTCAATTAAATTTTCTTCCCTGTAAATATATATGAGATAGCAAGTTGATTTCTGTAAAACAGGAAATTAGGTAGATAGTGTGTGAGCAGAGTAGGGGTTCACATCTAGGGAAAGACTGAAGTATGGAATTGTTTACAATCTTCTGCCTATTGCCTCATTGTTCTAAATTATTTTCTTTAAAACAATGTAACAAATTGCTTTAATTATTTCTAAATCACATTGGAAACTAATTCAGTAGAAAGATAGACCATGAATATTATAAACCAATAAATATTTGCTTTGTTGACTGATTTCAGTGATTTACAAGCAATCACCATCCATTGTTTTATATGCTGTTTGCTATTTTCCTATCTAATTTATACAGCTGATATCATAGGACAGGATGATATTCCAGTCCTTATGTATTTCACCAAACTAAAGATTGTTCTTATGCAGTTGCAGCAATATTGAAATGAATGGATTATAACATAATCCTGTACAGAAATAGTTCGCACAGCAAGTTGAGAATTAATTGATTTAGGATTATATTTAATCATGTTTGCTGGAAACTTGCAGATATTAATTGTTAGGTTTAAAAAGACTATTATTTATTTAACACATTTGTATGTTGCTTCCCATTAAAAATATCAATAAAGTTTACAATACATTTGTATTTATAGAATATTCTTTATAGTAGTTGATAGCTACAATACTTGGTAGTAGTTGATAATACAGTTTATTCAGTCAGACAATTGTATTGTATTTTTGAAGAAAATGGAAATATCTCTGTTCTCAGTAGCTACAATGTAGAATGGCATTTTAACAGAAATTCTAGATGCTATATCCTACTGATCTAGGTTGAATATTCAGCAATTCAAAGAAAAAAAACTGTGTTAGGGTTTGTATCCAATTTTTTTTTTAAATTGCTACTATTAGAATAACACTTAATAGCATCCAATATTAGAAATGAATTCTTAATATGGAGTCTTCAAACAATTATACAGAGATTAACTACCGAGTTATATTGATAATGCAGTCAGTAGCTAAACTCAGTTTCATGAATAGCAACGGATCCTTCAGTCACATTCTTTAGGAACAATGATAAAATCTTGTTATACAGTTTTTTTTTTAAAAAAATGCTTGATTTTGAACTTCCTGGATGTAAAAAAAAATGTAATGAGCAAATATAGATTTCTTTTTTAATTTGGTTTTTCATGAGTTTAATGTTAAATGTTGTTTATACCAACATGCATTACTTAGTTAGAAAGAAATTTTTAAAAATAATAATATGAGAACATTTTAGCAAGATTTCTCTCAAAAATAGTGTAAGTCTTGCCTAAAGGCTAGTCAGTTAACCAACATTTTAGATAGCTTGAATCTTTCAGATGCCCCTTCAGAGGCATGAAGCATCAGGAAGAAAAGTAGTTCTTAGTGGTTTTATGGAACAGATGAAGACAGAAATTCATTCTTCAAATTTAAGATAAGGAGGGAAGATATTAAGATATTCAGCTGGTGAATTTGGGCCAGTCACACTCTTTAGCCCAACCCACCAGATGGGTTTGTTGTTGTGGGTAAAATAGAAAGAGGAAGGAGTAATTAGGAATGTTCACTATCTTATGTTATTTACAAAAGTAATAAAGGAGAGTTATAAATAAAAATTAATTAATTGATTGATTGATTGATTGATTGATTGATTGATTGATTGATTGATTGATTGATTGATTGATAGAGGTAGGGGGGGTGCGCAGCAAAGAAGTCCTGCTTCTTAGGCCCAACAAGATGGAAATGTTTAATGGAAGGGACCTGAAGCTTACCCTGGAATGTACTCTGCTGGAATGTACTGGGCCATCAGAAACAACTGGAGTCAAGGAGTCTTTCATGGATCCAGTTCTTACGGATATGAAGCTTTATTGATAATTATCAGCACCTTGAATTGTACTCGGAAGCAAACTGGGAGCCAATGTAAGTTTCATAGCAGAGGTGACGCATGGGCACACTGAGAGGCATCCATTACTGCTTGCACCATCGGATCTTGAACCAGCTGTAGCTTCAGAGTTGTCTTCAAGGGTAGCACCATGTAAAACACATTGCAGTAGTCTAATTGTGAGGTGACCAGGGCATTAGTGTCTAAAGCGTTCCTGACCCCACATATTAAATACCTAAGCTAGGTATTTCACTAAGAGAATATATTATAATAATAGCCACCAACTTGGACAGTTTTGAAAAGGATTGGACAAATTCACAGTCATTCAAAAATATAAATGGCTACAAGTCATGAAGAATATATATTATTTCTGATAACAGGTCATATATGGTCTGCCTTTTAAGTCCAGTGACTGAGAAACTTGCTATGCCTTTTAATTCCACTGACTAGGAAATATGGATAGTATGGTATTTTTGTATCTATGTCTCTCTTGTGAGCTTTCCTTAGATATCTAGTTAATCAATTTGGAACTGAGATGATTATGATTACTCTTTTGGATAACTTTTATGGGGACCAGGTTCAGGGCAGTTTAGATCTGCTGGTCATTTTAGATCACTTAACAGCTTCTGGTACAATTGGATTGGACTGACATCTGCATGTTTACTAATCTTTGAAGGTAAAAACTCTTCATGGTCTCTTCCTCTCAGGAAGAGAGGAAAGTCAAGGTAGGAAAACACTGCTTCAAGTGGCAGTGCTGGAGAATAGTTTTCCATTAAAAATCAGATTAGCTCACTTCTTAATACCTTTGAGAAAGATACCAAATGTTGATTTTTCCTGGGGAATGTTCCAGTGATTTTCACTTACTATGCCATCTTTTACTTTTTATTTTTATTGATATGGTACACATTATTGTCAAATGTTTAAATAAATATTAGTCTCTCTTTGGGGTTGTTTGCATTGTAACATTATCATGGTTTAATAGTTTTCTTTTCATATCTTGTGTGAAAATCATGAGATTATGGTAAGATATAAATTCACGAATGAATCAATGAATGGATAAATAAATATAGCAGAGCTCTTGACTTGATTCAGTAAATTTTTTCATCATTTTTATTATCTTTCAAGATGGCGAAGTCTGATTTTGGCCCTCCACTTGATAAGGCAGCAATTTAAAACTTTAAAAAAAAAAAAACAACCAAGGCCACAGTTGAACTCCAGAGGGTATACTTCTAAAACTATATAGGACTATCTCAAAGAAATGGATAAAGTGACAACAGAGGTTGATTAATTTAATGTACTCTTATATTACATTACATACAAGCACCATCAAACATATTGTGGTTTTCTTCAGAATAAACATGCATAGAAATTTTCTGCCAAAAGTTTGAATTTGACTTTGAAAGAATTGTCACCGCTGATTACAGTTGTGGACTTCTATTCTGTTTTCTAAGTAAAAAGATAATTTTGTATAATAGCTGTGCAAAACACTGAAAGCAATTTTGATGTATCTATATCTTTATATTAAATACAGTTTTAGCATCAAACCTGCTTAATATTTTCATATTAGCCAAGAAAAACTATTTTCTTGGCAAGGAGATTAATTGCAAATATGCTTACTCTACGTGGACCTATTAAAGAAACATGTCATTTTTGAATTACTGCCAAAGAGGAAGCATTGAATTCTGAATGCAAGTACAAAATGCAGCCAATTCCTTCCACCTCAGCACAATCTTTTCAGAATTATCAAGTGGAACAGGAATAGCTCTTGAGTTTTCTGCTTTGTTTTTCCATTTTCTCCCACTGTCAATTTTTTTCTTTGATGTTTTATATTTTAAGACTGGGTTGCTGTTTCTCTCTCTCTCTCTCTCTACACATATTGGAGGAAAGTGATTTCTCAATTTCCCTGAAGGGTTCTGCTTCTTAACATTCTCCCAAGCTGAGGTTAGAATATGTAATGGATGTTTTGTTTATCCATACAACAGGAGATACAAATGTGTTTGTTTACATGTGCACAACTGAGGGAAAAATAGACAGGAGACAGCATGGAGCTAGACAGACCAATGATCCAATATTACATAAAGTAGCTTCCATGTCCATGTATGAGGAAGGAGTCAGAAATAAAAAGAGAAAGAATTTCAATGTGACTTGAGCAATGTAAGGCAGAATTTCCAAACAATAAGAACTCACGATTGCTGGATGTATTTAAGCAGAACTGAATTCAGCTGTCAAGGCAGGGGTTGTGTTAGACCAGGGGTCTCTAACTTGTGGCTATGAGCAGCAGGTGGTCCTCCAGGTCTTGATCTCAGCTGAATGTTCTACATTTGTTTTTTAGACTGAAAAGAAAGTGCAGATGGGGCATACCAGGGAACAGCTACCTTGCACAGTTCTATCCCTACATCAAAACACAATCACAGCCTGGACTTGAGCTGGGGCCATGGATGGGGAACTGCAGTGGTGGCTATGAGAAGGCTCTGATCTGTTTGGGGGAGCCTAAGTCCTTCACTCTTTCTTAGCCTTTTAGATGGTAAAGGGGTGGTTCTGTATAAGGGCATTGGCAAAATCCACAATCCCCCTTCAGGGTGAAGACTTGAAATGGGCAGAAGGTCCTCAGCCTTCAGTCTCTTCCATACCTTAAATGTTTCTGCTCATTTTTCCATACAAGATCCATTACCACATACCCAGCTCCTTTGTTAGTAGCAACCTAAACCATCACTGAATAGCCATCATAGGAACTTAAGTGAAATGGTAAATAAGTAGCTGTGTTAGAAAGTAAACTGTTTTTATTTAATATATGTATATTTCAAAGGATATCATGATGTGCTTTATTATCTTCACACTGGAAGATGTGAAGACAACTCTGTGTCTTCTTCCTTTTTTTTTTTTTTTTTACTCTTGTTATGTAATTTTCTCAATATCTGTATTAGACAGAAAGTTCCCTATAAACATATGCTGAAAACAAATAGATGGCTGATCATAAATTTTAGCTTGCTGGTGTGGCAATTACATAACAATGCATTCATTCATTCATTTATTAAACTTATATGCCGCCCTTCTCCCAACAGGACTCAGGGCGGCTTACAGCATATTAAAACAATACAAACACTATCCCCAATAAAAACCAATTAAAAACAAATATTTAACCGCTGTGTTACCATTAAAATTCTAATTAAAATTGTCCCTATTTAAAATTCTCCCTAGGCCAGACCCGCTTGCTGAAAAAGC
>NW_015386406.1:1525686-1538990 GCF_001527695.2 Protobothrops mucrosquamatus
ACTGTCAGATCATTCTGCCACTGGCCAGAGACAAAAATTAGGTCCAGTGTGTGTCCACCCGTGTGAGTGGGGGCCTGAATTAATTGGGTCAAGTCCAAGGCCGTCATGGAAGCCAAGAACTCCTGAGCTGCCGCCGACGTCTCACCCGCTGATGGAAGGTTGAAATCCCCCAAGACCATAAGTCTGGGGGTCCCAACCGTCACCCCGGCTATCACGTCAGCTAGCTCAGGCAGGGCTGTTGATACATAGCAGGGAGCATGATTCTCTTGAAGCATTGTTTATTATTGATATGTCTACTGTATGTGGGTATATGCTTTAGAAATATGAATTGGCTAGTCTCATTTATTCATATTTTGATGTTGGCAATATTCTTGTGTTATTTACCAGTGGAGTAGCTATGAATAAAAACAACAAATAAATTATTTTAGGGCTTATTATACAGTCATTATAATGCTGATATGAGATGGTCTTGGCAGGAATTGCATAATAATTCCATGGAAATGTCCAAATATGCAATATTGAATATTATATATATCATGCTGCCTCACTTTTAGTATACTCTTCTTGGTTTAAGAAAACATGTTTGCCAAGCCAAGAAGAAACTAAACATTTCCCAAAATCAGTATTCCTACTGAAAGATTCTTATTGGCATAGATATGCATTGGATTTGGTTTGCCTGAGTTGGCAGCTCTTTCATCTTTTGCTAGAAAGATTCTTGCAAAAAGGTTTGATGCTCTCATGCAGATAAAACTATCTAAGTCTTTCTGGCTGCAATAACTTTCCAAATGAAAACTCTATTTCTTTCAGACATCTGAAAGAAATACAGTACCACAGATTGTTCCACTTAATGTGAATAAGATGCAGCATATCACTTTTATGGCAATATTGAGTGATGATATTCCAGGTACCTCCCATTGCGATACTAAAACAATCCATAATCATAAACCCATAATATGTCTGTATTTATATTACTTTTATATCCTGTTCTTAATTGTTTAAGAATCCCAGGGCAGTCACAATGTGTAACAGCTATAATTATAAAATTCAGGAAAAACATACAATAATTAGTAATTTATTTTAAAATACACTGCCATTAACCATCTCACCTTCATATACAGCTCAAATTACTGATCAAATATTGGCTAGAAAAATATTCTTTTTGTCTGGTGTAGAAAAGCAGTGAACATTGGAAGAACTTTAACATTCAAGGAAAGAGATTCTGCATCTAAGAAACCTCATAAAGTATTCCCAATTTATTGTTCAGTTTGGGTCTAATTAATAGGGGCCCTATCCACTGTTTCAAGCCACAAAAGAAATACTATGCTTTCTCTTTATTTCTAAGAAATTAATACTCTGGCCAAAAATTCCATTATAAAACTTAACAATCCCAAACAAAAGTAACTGGTAATAAAATTTCTGGAATATGTCTGAAATATTATACATAGTTTATTTTGAATAAGCTCCATTGGATACATTTAGTATTAATAAAACATCTTAAGCTAGTTCAAATACAACATTTAGTTTCTTGTTAGAAATGTAAAAACACAACAAAGCATTGTGATCAAAACTGCTAATGCAAACCACAGACTTTTTCAATCCAAAGGAAAGAGGCATCTAATTTTTACTTAATTATTTTCCAAATTCTGTAAGGTATTCTGTGCCAATTTAGAACAAAGTTTAAAAAAATTTTTTCACTCACTGGACTAAAAAAGCTCCCAAAATATCCCAAAGCATAATTTCCATTCAGTTAATTATTCAATGATTCATAAATGTTTGCAGCAGTCTGTTTTGCTAGGCTGTATTTTTTTTAACAGTAGTGAGCAGGTGCAGGTACATCTATGGCCATGCCTCTCCATGGGCTCAACCTTGTGCATTGGCACAAGGATTTCATTTCACAGCTTCAGAGAAGCTGAAGATATGACCCTATCATTGCCATTTGTCACACATTTTTTATGCTCTTTTATCCTACTGTAGTCTTTTCTCCCACCCTCTTATACTGGAGTGATAGCCAAGAACAAAGCTCAGTGTCAATCTTCAATAAGAAGAGGTGAAATCCCATAGGGAAAAATCACATATGCACTAAAGACATTGACAACCTAAGCACTCTAAGCTGTGCAAGAATGATGGTGTTTGAGAAAGCTGACTGTGCGTTATTAGCAACACATCTATTTGTTCATCTTAGCTTTATATTTAGGATTGCAGATCTTTTTGTTTGAAGTGTGTGACGTGTACTGTATACATATTTCTAAGGTGCTTATATATTGAATTATAGAACTCCCAGCAGCATATTTGTCCCTAATTCTTTTACCTAGGTAGTTGAGCATGAATTTCAATTGTCATAGAAGATATAATTTGAAAATTAAAGAAAGAAATAAGGGAAAGTTACAGTCCTATAAATAAACAAACAAACAAACAAGGAAAGACTATAATTCTATAAACATTTGCAATGTAGGAAGTTCCACTAAATTTAACGGACTTTATTATTAAATTTTGAAGGCTCCAGAAGGCTTTATGTTGCTATTCTAGACATATCTAATCAAAGACAAGTTCTTGTATCCACAGCGAGGATTATTCTTTAATAAATGCACATAGGATTGCAGTTAATTCTTATCTACATTCAGCTGAGATCCAGGTGGTGTTAAAACCAAACCCTATTCAGAGCTGTCCTGTTGCCAAACAACAGGTTGTTGCATAAGAAGCAGTTACTGACAGAGAGTCCTGGTGAAACGATATCCCTCTGGCAATGAAGAGTCAGAAGTGACCAAATGAGAATGAAGTTATTGTTACATACATAGGCCTCTTGCCAGCCTCGTTCACTCACATTTTCCAATGTATAGTAAATGTTTTTTGTGGTAAAATGTGAAGTCTCATAGGAACATAAGATGCTTTATTCTGACATTCACCATTGGTCAATCTAACCAGGCAGAGTCAACATAAGCAGCAATGACTCTTTACATTTTTAAGAAGTCGTTCTCTGGGATTGGAAGACTTAAAATATTTATTTGCAAGGAGAATTCACCATTTTCCCACTGAACTGTGGCTACTCATAACTAAAAGTAGTTTTGGAAATTTCCAAAATTTTTATGAAGCAACATAGAATTTGTTTTTCAGTGCATAGGTGCAAAGGGTGTGCAATGCACACTTTAGTGTATATTAAATAGTATGTGCAAAAGATCCCTAATCCAAACTCTTTCTGTATCTAGTCTCTGTTGAAAAATAGAATGATTGTCATAAAAACAGTAATTGAAGTAGGATACAATTTCAAATTAAAGTATTAGGCTCACAGTTTAAGGCAGACAGGTGTGTAGAAAATGATGCAATGCTATCACTTCTTCATCAAAAGTTTTGCAACAGTTTAAAAAACGCTTTGCCATGATGCTTTTAAATACATAATCTGATTTCTCATTTCATTCAGCTCCAATGTGGTATGATGTAAAGTTATAATCTGCACTAATTTAAGCAAATGTTATTTACCTAAATATAAGAATGTAAAGATAAATCAGTTGCTCTAGTAGGTAACGGTTTTGTTTGTTTTTAGCTTTAATACAATGCAGAATAGTCATGCTATAAAAAGGACATTGTTTCAAAATGAATGATAATGATATAATGGCAACATAGTATTTTGTCTCTAGATCATGCTATCATTTCTAATCTATCAATACAAAAATTTTCTATCTAGCCATTCATCCAGATGGTTGACGTTATATATGATTGCATGAAAGCTCTGATATAAAATGCCTATGGCTTACTGGATTACTCTGTGGCCACATGTTTTAAATTATTATTTTTTTTTTAAAAAAAGAACCATTGCAATCTTGCAACAAAGGAACAAGACTTTATTGTATAACAGGGTTGCAGATGTGGAAAGGTGCTCACAACAAAGTCAAATTATTATTTTTTCTTTCTGCATCTGGAATGCCAAAAGAACCTCTGAAGTCACCAGAAACTAATGTTAGACAGTCTTTAGTTTGTGATTAATTTAATATTCAGGAGGAAAAAAGAGTCTTTTTCAAAATTCTATGCCATTCATCATCATATTGTCATTTATATAATACCCAAATGATTTAGAAGTCAAGTTTTTTTTTAATTTCTAAAACAATGTTAAGACATCAAAGAGTCTCTGATGCAAACATCAAAGAGGCAGTCCAAACCAGAGAATTCTGGCTAAGACAGTTTAGTTCATCTAATATCCTCTGGTTTTCTCAGGCTTAAGTTACAGCATATAAAATTCTTGGAATCTGGTTAAGGAAGCAGTGCTTTCATATTTATTGTTTTTAGCAGTAGAGTTCTTTTATGAGGAAAAGTATTTTATGGTGGAAGTAATGATTTTTAAAAAAAAAAACCAGGTTGAAAATTGCGTTCTTCTGGATATGTAATTACAGAGTTATCGTAGAATGTATTCGGAGATGTGATAAGTAGAGATGGAGATAAATGTTTGGTTTGACTTTTTTAAAGATGAAGTTACAGTGAGGTATTTTTCTGGACTTACATTCTTCATGTTTTGGAACTTTGGGTTTTGCAATTCCTTGTCCTTCTCCACACATGAATAAAAAGGAAAGGTCTGCATATAAAATGAGCATCACTTTTAGAAGCATACATACATGCATACATACATACATACATACACACACACACACACACATGCACACACACACACACACACACACACACACACACACACACACAGAGTCTTCTCATATGTCTCCCACTCCCTTCTCTTCACTGGTTTTTAGCTAATGTATCAATAAGCTTTAACAATTTGAAAGCAAGAAAATAGAAACATGAATGTAAGTATATTTGGGACAGATTTAATCACCCTAGTGTTTACAGAGGAAATACTTTTAAAAAAAATGTTTACAAGATAATATTCAGCGGGAAATATTAAAATCAAAACCAACATTTTAAAAGCATGAATACTGAAATCGAAATCCATTTAAACAGTAAACTATTTTTGGTTCATTTATCCTAGGTTATCTAGTTTATGAAAGAAGTTGATAGATTATTGTATTGTTTGGAGGTGGGAAGGCCAATGTAATGCCCTCCAGATAATACTCTATCATCCCCAGCTACAATTATTGGCATTGTAGTCCAAATATTGTGGGGGGGGGGGAGAAGGACCAGATAACTTGGTTTTAGTTTGCTAGAAAATTCAGGAATCCAAGGAGTTTGAATTGATTTAATATGCCAGTTGAAGTTGCCAGATGCCTAATAAGAGTGAAAAATATCAGAAAAGATCCAGTTTTTCAAACCTGCAAGCTTCACCATGAATCTGATGATCTCATTGGGAGAACATGTCCTGTTGGGAGTTGGAGGAATGTCAGGAAAATCATTTCTATGCTAAATTCACATACAAGGCTAATGAAAAGAGTCATAACTATTTGATCTACACAGGGTGGGAGAATATTACATATGACCCAAAAAGATGTTTTATATTAGTTAAAAATTATTTGTTGAGGGATTTTATCTCCTGAATTAAATGGCTGGACTATTCTTATGGAATATATTAATATCATATCTGGTGTAAAATTACATTATACTTTCAGTACTGATGCTCTGTGCCCTTTAGATCATAAATTCTACTAATTTCCATGGGGAATAGCAGGAAGGGCAAACTCATTCCTTGATAGGTATTATGATCTAAGAAACCTTCAGGTCCTGTGCTGTATTCTAGGATTAATATTAGAAAGTTTTATGCTTTCTGCTATAAACTTCCATTGCAATGATTTTCCAATGGAAGACAACTAACCAATCAATCCTGAAACCCTAATGTTTATGCAAATAGAACGACTTGGTTAGTCATTTGTATTACATATTTTGAATTTACTTTTGGATTACAATTTAAATATGACTTAATTTAATAAAAAGAACTATCTTTTTAAGAGGGTTTTTTCTACAAGCTGGTGTCTTCTGCATGTATTGGACTATACATTCTAAAATTCTCATAGAGCTTGGCCAGTGCTGTAGAACTTTGGGACTTGCAACATGTATTAGACAGCAAGACTATTCCTACCCTTCTGTTTTCATGACAACAATAGAAATATGATTGTCCCTGTACTAAAGCATCTACTGGATGATAAGTCTCACATTGCAATATGAATGTGTTTCCTCTTTTCAAAGTCATGGCAGATTCACTCTATTCACTACAAATAACACAGAGATGTAACTTTGGGACTGTCTTTGAGATCACGTAATTTGAATAAAGAGTTTATTATATCACTGACACATCTGATGCCATAAGGAAGCTCTACCCCTGCTTTCTGCTTCTATTATCTAGTTGTCTCAAAGTGTCGGTCAGGATTGCTATGGCCCCATTATTTGTTATGGATTAGTTTGGGAGTTTAAAGATTCCTCTGACAATTGCCTGTTGTACTACCATCAGACTGTCAGACTTTTCATCTGGTAAATATGTTTATGTGAGCTCACTCTGATCCTATAAATCTCAGGCTTCATGCCACAAGAAACTAACAAGTGTTTAAAAGTAGCTTATTTGCCACGACAATTATGTCATTATGCAAAAAGAGATAAACGTAGTTTTAGAGACATTGACAGAAAAAATATTGATAAAAGTATGGAAAAAGACCACAATAGTGTTGCAAAATGTAGTGAAGCCTTTTTTTTCATAATCTTTAGTCAAGGAAACAATTTTAAATTGCATAGCACACAGAATAGATTTATAGCAATTTCAAGCTATTGGAAGATGAGGATGGTATTTTTCACATGCTTTTGGTTAATACAAAATGGTACAAAAATAAGGAAAGTCTCATACTTATTAAAGAAAAAAAAGCTGAAAGAGAATATAAATATCTCCTGATGTATATGAAATTGAATCATCTAATAACTAGAAGTTTAAAAAGTGGCTGGAAGTCTAACTGGCTTTAATACCTGCTTTCTTGAATAAGTCTTCGTGCAGCTGTATACGCAGTGTAATAATAATATATAGTACAAAACTAAAGAATGAACTGTGCAGGAAGGATAGTTGGGGAATAGAAACAAAGTTCTCTGAAGAAAAATAAAAGAATAGGGAATATATGCAATTTTAATTTTTATAGCAATTCTGTCACATACAGTTCTGCACAGATTATTGAGTTTTGAGAAGAGAAAATTGAGATGGGACCAAAGAGATTTGTTTAACTCCTCCCCTTTCCCCAGTGTTATAAAATGTAAAAGCAATTTCAATAAAAGAATATTTGCAGCACAAGGTAGAATTATGGGGTCATTGGTGCTCTGTGAGCTTGGTTGTTTTCTAGAAGATGTTTCATTATCCAATTAGGTAACATCATCAATAGTAGAAGGGAGTGGAGTTTATTGTCTGTTTATATAGTAGTGGCTTTTCCTGCAGTATTAGTGGGAATAATTTTGGTGGTTCCTTAAATAGGCTGTTGTTTATTGTTAACCTGTGTGAATTGCTCACTTGAGGTATTGTTTATGCTTGATCTTGATCTAGTATTGGTCTAGTTGGTCTAGTATTAATCTTGGTGTTAATCTCTGCTTATCTGAGTGTTGGTTGCTGGTGAGGATGGTCCTTTTATTTTCTTTTTGGCTTTTTGAGTGCCTCTTTTGAATGGTATGTAGATATTGTTTATCTCCCTGTGCCTGCTGATAGTTGATTTGTCTGAGTACCAGGCTTCCAGGAATTCTGTAGTGTTTTGGAACTTAACTTGGTCTAGGATGCTCATAATTTCTCAGCTGAAACTATGATCAAGTCTGTTCATGTGTTGTGAAATTACCAAGTTTTCATCATGTCTTCTGACTGGTATTCATAGATGTTCTCTTCTAGTCTTCTGCCTGTTTGTCCCAAAATAAGATAAGATGATAAGATAAGACAAGACAAGGCAAAATAAGATAAGATAACCTTTGTTGTCACTTTTCTGTGTACACAATGGCACACATTAAAATGAAGAAGATATATATACATATCCACAAATAATAATAATAATAATAATAATAATAATAATAATAATAATAATAATAATAATAATAATAATAATAATAATAATAATAATAAAGTTGGAAGGGACCTTGGAGGTCATCAAGTCCAACCCCCTGCTCAGGCAGGAAACCCTATACCATCTCGGACAAATGGCTGTCCAGTCTCTTCTTTAAAACTTCCAGTGTTGGAGCATTCACCACTTCTGGAGGCAGTTTGTTCCACTGGTTAATTGTTCTAACTGTCAGGAAGTTTCTCCTTAGTTCTAGGTTGCTTCTCTCCTTGATTAGTTTCCATCCATACATCCACATATATACTGCGTATATACATACACACACATATATATATTAATCACAGTCCATCATGAATACATAATGGAAAAAAGAGTTCTCCTCCCAGAAGATAACAAAGAAAACCAGTCATGGAGAGGAAGTGTAGCTTCCCTAACAATAATGCAGACCCTGATGAATCAGTGTTTATATGCCATGTCCTGGATAGAAGGAAGTGAATTTCCAATAATCTTTTCCACTGTCCTCACCATTCTGCATAGTCTTCTTCTCTGAAACAGTAATACTTCCAACCAAACAATAATACAATATGAGAGAAAGCTTTCAAGTGTCCCTCTTTAGAAACTGCTAAGGACAGGTGAAGGAAGAAGTGCTTTTTTCATATGATCCAGAAAATGCAGGGACTGTTGTGTCCACTTCCACCAGTGTCTCACTGTTGAAGGAACAAGTTATCCTGCTTGTTAGCTGCATACCCATATATTGTATACGTTGACCAGGTTGTCTCACTGCCAGAAGTCTCTGGGCTTCGAAAGCAAACTGGGTCTGTAGGAAGAGGTGAAAATAGGGGAGTAAATATTAGGTATGTTCACCACCTTGAATTATTTATAAAAATAACAAAGGCTGGATTAAAACGATTTTTAAAAATATATGAGATGGAATAAAATAAATATGAGGAAAGTAAGTGGTAAGACTTCCTCTTAATTTTAACCTTTATTCATTGTCTTTATCTCCTTCCCTTTTTCCTTCGATAAGTTATGTTTGCTTTCATATTTTTTGTGCCTGATCTTATCTTGGATCCTTTGTGAACCTGTATTAAAACTTTTTTATCAGACAAAAATCCAACAATATATTGAAATAGGTTTATTCAATACTGGCCAGCAAAACTTACTTGGGAAAGTGAAATTATGTCCAGGTAAGTTGAAGAGTTTATACTTAAGCTCATGTAACAAGGAAGCTGGTGTATTATAGTAAAAAAATTATTTGATTCTCTTATTACATTGGCATTTCTGATGTGTTATAGAAAAGCAAGCTATTAAAACCAGACAATTAACTTTCATATAATGCATATTAATAATATAAGAGAAAGTAGAACACCAAATTCTTAAAATAAATCAACTACATGAGAAACAATATTTAGTTTAAAAAAAAAACACCAAAAAAAAAAAAACAATTTAAGTAAACATGGCTGGGTTCTGAAGGATTTCCCCTCATTTTGTGGATTTCCTAGCATTGTATTTATTATTTGATTTTAGATTAATTAAATCTAGACAAAGGTTTCACATATATTTCTTTTATTTCTCCTAATGTTAATTTACCAATGTACTGTGATTTAGCGATAATATAATCCCTTGGGATTTATATGATCTTAAATAAATAAAATGAAATAATCTATCCCCAAAGTTAAATGCATACATACATACACATAATGAATCATGAAGATTTAGAATTTGGTACTATTCTTTTTGTTTAATGCAGTGTAACATTATAGCTGTAAATCTGTTAATAGTCATTCTGGAATACAATTAATGTGAACGGAATATCCTTCTCTTCCCCTTCATAGGATTGCATTGCATTATAATTTTAGTAGTGACTGTTTTGATTATTTTTGTGTACTTTTGTTTTTTATAGTCTGCTTCAGTAACACATAGGGAAAAACATTTATTTTTTCTCAGATTTTTTTTACTTTTTAAAGCATTTCTATAGCACTTCCCATTAAAAGAAATCTCAATATGATTAAAAAATAAAAATATATTTACAACTAAAATAATAGGCTAAATGTTTAATGAAAATACATAAAGACATTGTATATACTGCACAAGTATAGGGTTTAAAACCAGCAAGATAAACCTAAAATATTAATAGAAAATAGAAGAATGTTCTGCAATATACAAAGCTAGCAGCAAATAGCTAATTTATTAAAGTCCCAGAGATGTAGGTGGTTCCTTGTTTTTTGTTTTTTGACTGCTGCACTTTTTTTAACAGAGAGGTAAGTCTCTGTGTGATTTTTTTAAATGCTCATTTCTTTGGCAGTTAATTAAAAGAAAAAAAAGCAAAATTCCAGTGGTACACACATTTATTTTTTACGTGCATGCTCATCATTGATTCCCAGACTAGATTACAAATGAGTCTGATACAGAATTTAAAGTTAGCATCTAGTTGGCAGAGACAAAGGCATCACAGTTAATTAAGGTCAAAGTCTTTTGTTTATTATAAAATTCACTCAGAACTATCTAGTCAGTTGACATAGTACTCATCATTGAAACCTGCTTAGTTTTCCTACTTTTTGTACTGGCATGAAAAAGAAACTAGTTGGACTGGATAACACAAAACATTTCTTTGTCACTTTATTTCTTTGAGGTGTCAGCATGTAAACACTGAGAAATTTCAAATTTTTATAAAACCTAGCATGCCAGATTCCTTTTTTGCCTATATTTGTTGCAGCATATTTTTGCTACCTCCAGCATTACTTAAATAGAATTATTTAGGCACTTAATATATAGTAGTAAGATGAAGCTAACTAAAAATGTTAATATGCCAGATTTATAACCAGGAATTGTAATGTATATTATGAATAAGAAAAATAAATACAATTTCAGATCTTATTCTTTATTTAAGTATTGTATATCTTTTGAATAATATTTGAATAACCCAATGATCTTCATTGTCAGAAAAAAATATGACTTCCACATTTTAAAGATTATTCATTGCTTGCCATTAAAAAGGAATAATACCTACTGTTATTAATTGTAAAAATATTAAGTTGATTATCATTTTATTTTAATAAAAAAAACTCTGGCATTCCTATTTTTCTTTCATTCTCCTGCCTTGAAAAATGACTAAAGCTATTGTCCTTTACTCTTTACATATCTATATAGAGTTGTTTTTATATTGTTCAGTTCATTTTCTTGAAATGAAATTAATATTTTAAACACACAAATACTGCATCAAGAACTATGCAGAACCATATTTCCCTAGCAGTGCAAATAGCTTTTCTTTTCTTTCTTTCTTTTTTCTTTTTTTCTTTTCTTTTTTCCTTTCATGTTACAACCACCCACCTCTTTTCACTGGAAGAAAGAGCAAAAATTTAAACAGATCTTGGCTAACTCAAATGCCCGGATGGTTTGTTGAATTACATCAATATATCTAAGACCTCCAGTCATTTTTCAAAGATTAGGTTTCGTGTGGCTTTCTGTAGTTTTTGCAAACATTGCTTAATTAGTATAATTTAGATAAACAGAAATGAATACATAACTTGATGACATTCATATATTTCCTATCATGATCTGGCTGCTGCTAGTTGGTATGGCAAAGTCCTCTCTCCCCAAAATCATGTTTAGTTTTCAACCTAATCATGTCAATGCGACTTTAAAATCTTAGTTACAGTTGCTTAGAAAGGCACTCACTCCTCACCCCTGCTTCCATAGCTGACTACTTTAGTTTTACTTATTTTCTTAACAGAAAGGGAAACACAATGCTTACATTCCAGGCATTACTATGGTGACAGCAAGAAACTGCAGCTGTAGACCTGAAGCAAAAAACCTGAGGTAATGTTGGGCCCTGGAGACTCGGTAAATATTAACTGTGTCGAAGAAAGCTAAGAAGAGTAGCCAAAAATATACTCCCTAAATATTGATGAGTCAGTTTCTTCAGGGGCTAAAAAGAAAACACTATCTTGAGATTAACTCTTGACTTTTCTGTGATTTTTATGGGTGTTTCACAATTTGACATTCTGGCAGTCCTTTTCTTGTGTGCCAGTATTTTAATATTTGGCTTCAGCACTGGGTTTTTGCTGAAGTCTAATCTTTCAGATTTCTTCTCAGAGCCAAAAGAATAATAACTGAGAGCCCTATACAGGCTTTCTATATGTTGGGACCTGATTGTGCTCAAGACAGATCATGTTACCAAATGAACAACTTAGTGGAATGCAAAATTTTTCCAAGGCAGATCCCTACGATATGAATATTTAAACTTACCAGGAAGATTCTGCACTGTTGGCCAAGATGGTGCCCTCTCCTCCTTGCTTCCATATACAGAATCCAACTGGCCTGGCCAGAGTAAGAGAAGGAGAGGCATTCAGTTTTGGGCATGAGGCAGAAATTTCACATCAAGAATACAAGCAAGCTTTAATGGGTCCCAAGGGATTTTATCTCAACCACCAGTATCCATCTGAAACAACAATTTCAGCCTGCCTAACTATAGGGCTGGCTCTACATTTTAGCTACTATTTCACTTGTTTAAAAGGTCATATAAACTGCTATTAATTGACCAATGATATAAGTAAAGTAAAGCTCAACAAGCACTGAAGAGTGAAGCCTTTACCTGTATCTCCAAATGTCCAGGTCTGGGAGAATGAAAATAATGAATGAAAACCCCTAACCCTAAGCCTTCTTCCTGCGGAAATCTTGTGTCAGACCTTCATCTAAGGAACAGAAATAAGTATATCTTTAGACATTCAAACATTGCAAAGCTAGATTGTGAAATATCTTTCATTCTCATTTTCTATAATTAAGCTTGGAACTTTTGTCAATTTGGAAACTTGAAAAATAGCTTTAGATCAGATCATTTTCATCTCAGTAAGGAAAGATACAGTGATTTTTCTGTGTTTTCATTGCTATTAGTTCACTCTCTAGAAGAAATTTAATTTGGCTTCTTCTAAATAAAATATCTTTTTTTCTACATAAGAAAAGTTTGTATATGTGTGAAAGGAATGTAAGCATGTAGATGGAAGGTGCAGATTTAAGTTTATGTGTTTGAAAAAACTGACAGGATTTTTATGCAAGGACATACATATGTATATTTATTTATTTATTTATTTAATTGAATTTTTACCCCACCCTTCTCCTTATGGACTCAGGGTGGCTGACAGCCTGATAAAAAACAAATACAAAACTACCCCAATACTATCGTTAAAACATAATTAAAATGAAATATTAGATTTGGCCTTTGATTAATTTAAAATTGTTTTTTAAAAACCCCGCTAAAAAATTTCCCCTTAGGCCAGTCCTGCTAGTTGAAATAGCCATGTCTTAAGGGCGCGGCGGAAGGAAGGGAGATCCGGGATCACCCGGATCTCTGGGGGTAGTTCGTTC
>NW_015386406.1:1541301-1578487 GCF_001527695.2 Protobothrops mucrosquamatus
TTCCTGACAGTGAGAACAATTAACCAGTGGAACAACCTGCCTCCAGAAGCGGTGAATGCTCCAACACTGGAAGTTTTTAAGAAGAGACTGGACAGCCATTTGTCCAAAATGGTATAGGGTTTCCTGCCTGAGCAGGGGGTTAGACTAGATGACCTTCAAGGTCCCTTCCAACTTTACTATTATTATTATTATTATTATATGCCATAATAATAAGAGTAGGTTGTTGGCTGCTAGAACATAAAAGAGCAGGTGGTAGAATAATACTGTTGCCAGCATTTGGAAACTAGGAGTAAGAGTCTATAAATGCTGAGAGAAGGCTGCATCTGCCTAGCAGAATGAAGACTTTTCAAATACAATGCAGTTCAAGCTTATCTAAGAACTAGCTAGTAGAATTTTGTTGTAGTCAGACCCAAGATTGCATGATGCTGATTGTGCTTTCATCTATCAGTGTTGGTGGAAAGGGAAGACTAAAATATAACAGAATCATGGAGTAACCAACTGTGAACAGTTTGTAGAAGCAAATGCAAATTTTTTTATTAGCCCAGCTATGATGTTAAACAAAGAGTTAAAAATGGATGGAACTAATACTACCTTGCCACCTAAATGCCTGTTCCCCCACTATCTACTGCCTTAGACTGTTAGTTTAGTCAACAACCCTAATGGTAGGGCTGGCTCTGAAAGAGTCATGTTGCCTTGGATTCCCCATCCCACATCAAATAACGGAGTACTTTAAAGCTTCTCTTTTTATCATAATGGTGTTTTCTTTATATTGAACTGTCACTGGTATTTTGTGAAGGATAATTTCATATTCTATCTACAGTCATTCTCTTTTCCCATCCCACATTCATGTACTTTGAGGCATGCAGGCAATGAATGTACTTGCAGTGATTTTTTTAAAAAATGGGCTTCATTATAAAGTGCTGCAAAATGTGCTTAAATTCCCTATAGGATCGGCATGGCTCTCATTATAGAATGTTATAGTTTTGTTGATATTGCACAGTAACCTCTCATTCACCTCTTTTCAACACACTCACACTATACTTAGCATGCAGTTATATTTTCCACTCTAACCCAGTCTTTACTTTCATAATAATGAGGCTGGGAAATGCTGTATTAACACAGTCTCCTATCCCCCCTCCCACTCATACACACACGCACACACACACACACACACACACACACACACACACACACACACGTAACTCCTTATGAGCCAGTCATCTCTGTGTGCTCTAGACCAGGGATCCTCAAACTTTTTAAACAAGGGGCCAGTTCATTGTCCCTCAGACTGTTGGGGGGCTGGATTATAGTTTGAAAAAATAATGGTTATAACTAAAGCAACCTTAGTTATAGGATGGGAGACCCGCAGGATAGGCCAGGAGGAGGGGGCAAGGGGATGGCAAAAGGGCAGCAGGGCAGGACTTCCCTCAGACCCTCCCACCCTCTCATTCCCATCTCCTTCCTTCCTTCCTTCCTTCCTTCCTTCCTTCCTTCCTTCCTTCCTTCCTTCCTCCCTCTCTACCATCCTTCCTTCCATGCTTCCCTCCTTCTCATTCCCATCTCCTTCCTTCCTCCCTCCATGCCCAGGAAGGGACAAAGGGAGGGGGAGAGGCTGCCAGCACGGCTGGTGGCCATGCTACTGATGGCCATGGTTTGAAAGGCCACTGTAAATTCCTGGACAAAAGCCACACAGCCTTAAGAGCAGAGCGGCGGGAAGATATTTGCGATGAGGAGGGAGAAAACAGGCAAGAAATGCAGTTGGAGAAGTGTCATCTTCTGTGAGGAATGAAGAAAGGCACCATCAGCTGAAGGTGACCAGCAATTAGCCCTCACCCACTTCGCACATCCAGGGGAGGGGATGCCGTGAGCAGAGTGAGAGTTGGCATCTGCTGCCCAACTCCCAGCCTCCCTGCTTTCAGCAGGCAGTGCTGAGCTCTCCTCACAGCACAGAGAGGCTGGGCCGGGTGAGGTGAAGCTAGAGAGAAAGCTGAATCTGCCTCAGTGCACTCACAGGAGGTGGCGAGCAGCACAGGGCCTGGCATCCCGGGTGACTGTTTTATCTCCTTTGCTCTCTCTCCCCCCCTTTTCCTTCAGTGCAGCTCCAGCTGACTCCTCTTCACAAGGCTGCATCTTTCTCTCTCTCTCCCACTCCCGCCAAAATTATCTGCTTTTATAGCCTCCCCTGTCTCCACCCTCCTCCTCCTTTCTCTTCCGGGTGTGCCAGAAGTGCCAATCCTGGGGACTTTGTGTGGCCCCAGCAGCCCTGCAATTCCTGCTTACTCTTTCAAGGCAAGTCCTGTGCTGTACTGCTTTGGCTTGTTCCCTCCTTTGCTACACTTGGCTAGGCTAGGCAGGGTTGCGTACCACCTGCCAAGTACCAGCACACCACAGGTTGAAAAGCCCTGCACTATACCATCAATGTTCACCCGGTGGGCCAGATAAAAAGACAAGGCGGGCTGCATCCGGCCCATGGGCCATAGTTTGAGGACCCCTGCTCTAGACCATCAGGTGTTTTTCTTAATGAATTTCCACACAGTTGTAACACCACCATTCAGACAGTGGGAGATTGAGCAATGTGCTTACACAACTTTCCTCTTCCCAATCAGGCAACACCATCCATCACTGCGATACTCTGTGTATTTTCAGATATTCTTAGTGAGGCACAAGATTGTTACGTGGCCCAATGTCAGTGGGCAAGCATCTTGTCTGGAACAAATCCTTCACCTGCTTTGTGGATTGATTTAAATGCAATCTATTTAAGTGCTGTAAAATGTTCTTCCTGTTTAGTGCTCCTTATTATGTTCTTTCATTTTTTTTAGAATTTATTTTTAAACTATTGGAAAATCTATGTAACTTTATATTTGTAACTTTTGGTCCACAAAAATTTCAGACATTGCAACATTACATACATGTTGAAAAGAATATTTTGTTCTAGTTCTTTGTCATATTTATTTATATTTTTTATTTATTATCAAATTGATACGCCATCTATTTCACTATCTCTTTATTTCCTAAGATTTCAGGGTGATAGCATAGTACTCCATCTTATTTTTCTTTTATAGACCATATCTTCATCATTTGATTCTTAGGATTCACATAAAAAAATTGTTTGACTGAGTCTCTCTTATGACTTTTATTTCATCATTATTTCTCTATCTGAACTTTTGATATTAAATGATTAAGGAGTTTAACAAAACAATTTCTTTATTTGTTTAAATCTGTTGTCCACTAAAACCAGCTAAAAACATTAAATCAACTGGCAGCCCAGACTAAAATGCAGTAATAATAAAAATCATGAAACAAAATAGGGGCCATTAAATAAAAAAAAATGAATTGAGGCCAGAGCCAGGTTTTGAAGTTTTTCCAAAATCCCAGGAGAGAGGACCCCATCCTTATCTCTGAAGGGATGCTGTTTCAAAAAGGGATGGCACAATAGAAAAGGCATGCTTTCTAGGACCCACAGCATGACAATATTTAATGGAGGGTACCACTTCCACTCTTCTGGAATGAACTGGCCGGTCAGAAACAATTAGACACAAGTGATCTGTCAGGTATACAGTTTCTATGGAACGTAGAGCTTTATAGGTAATAACCAGCACCTTGAATTGCACTTGGAACCCAACTGGCAGCTGATGTAGCTTGCATAACAGGGGTGACACATAGGCACATTGAGAAGCACCCATTGCTGCTTACACTGATGTATTTTGAATGAGCTGTAACTTCTGGATGGTCTCCAAGGACAGTCCCAAGTAGAGTGCATTGCAATAATTTAATTATGAGGTGTGCAGGGCGTAAATGACTGTCTAAAGGGCCTCCTGAACAAGAAAATAATATAATACATGGAATATGTAACAAAATAATTGTTGTTACTGTGTGCTCATGTTTAAGTATGCAATAATCAGTAGCCAGTGCACAGGCTTAAATTTACCACTCCAACTGACCTGTCATATACTTAAGCAGTTGTGATTCTAAGACAGATTTAAAACAATACTTTGGGAACAGATTTTAAGGCATTCTATCTGGAGAGCATATTACTATATCCTCCCATTAGACATGTTGTGTCATTCCATGTTTCTGCCCCAGGAATTTAATTATCACTCACTTTAATTTATATGGAATATTTTTTGGGGCTTATGCACCTTTGTGTGTGTGTGTGTGTGTGTGTGTGTGTGTGTGTCTTCCTTTGTATAATTTATTATATCTGTGCAAAATCAAAGCATCAATATGCAATACCCAACAAATTACTTTTTAAAAAAATCCTTATTGACCTATTGTCTTTATAAACATCTTATAAATCTACCTATGCCATGAATTCTATAACAATATAATGGCTAAATCCCTTACTTTTTAAGTAGAAAGTTGTTGATTTGAAACCCAGCAGAAAAATATCTTTTTGTAATTACTATTTTTTTATTTCCCCGAGCTTCTTATGCTTAGCTGTGCTTTTTAAAAATAAGTTCAAGGGTGTATCTTAAGTACAAGGAAAATAAAATAAAAACTTGTACTTAATCAGCAATCCTTCATTTGCAAGACAAAAGTTGTAACCATTGTGTTTTTAAAGCATTCAAGTTAATAGAGCTTTGAAAAGTATTAAAGACTATGGTAATCATTGCACATCACCCCACAGGTGAAAATGTCCATGATAATCTTTCTGTCCAGTGCAGGTTCTGAATGCTCAGTTGAGAAGACATTCCCGCTCTGTAAAAAACCGATTAGCTGCTGGGTTAACCTGGAACAAAGAATGCCCAAGGAGGAATAACATGGCAAAGTGCTGTTCATAAGTACAATAGAACTTGCCTTCAAGATGCTTTAATGGTGGGTACAGATTAACAAAAGATGCTGTCATCTATTTCTCCCTTCAGATGTGAGTGCCACCTGTTTGGTAGCAGAATACCTAGCCTTGAGAATAAACCCTAGATATTTGTTAGGTTGTCTGAATGTTTTTGTGCAAATATGTCTGTGAATGTCCTTCTGTAAAGCTTGGAATTCATAAATCTTCATTCTCTCTTTCATGTGTGTTTAGTTTAGCCTGATCTGACTATATAAAGTTCCATGCTTGTAGATCATGTTTATTACTTAAATGTTTTAAATAATCACTATTTATATCAGCATTTGTTAATTCTTTGCAATATTCAATTTGTGTCATACACCTCATGACTGCAGTTCTTCCAAACACATATATTATTTTCTCCACAGTTTAGGAAGGATGGTGGGAATATGAAAAATAGATTTTGATTAAAGTGACTAATATATGTATATCATGGCATAGCACTAACTGCAGCACTAATATTACCGGAAAGGATAATACTGTAAATAACATTGATCAGAAATTTATTAGATCTTTGTATTTGCAATTTTGTTCCAATTTTGTTCCAAAAGAAAAGATCTTGGGGAAATTATCAAGAATAAGGACTTGCATATCAGTTTTTCTTTCATTTTAAGATGTTGTTTACATTCAAGCAGGGATGGATTTTTTTTCATTGGAAAGAGAGTTTGTGGATGCCTCTGTAATTAGAAAAAAACTCCTCATTATCAGTGTGAGTAGAATTTGCTTTGGAAGAGGGCAAGAAGTTGGTTTGAACTAAAGTATATATCCACATCACTAGCTTGTAACTTGATCAATTCTTGACAGTGGATTGGCCAGTTTAATTTTCAATAGAAAGCTTTCCCTTGTATGCAAATACCATTTACAACTGGCACTTTGCAACTGTTCATGTTGTCTCTAGCTGCAAAGAAATGAACTGCTCATTATAGGATTGATTGGAAAGAGGAAGTGCTTTACATATTTTCCACAGCTAAATGAGATTATAAGGGATGTGTGAATGAGTTGAAACACAGCTCACAACAATGCTGTGTGCCTTTTATTTAACTCTAGAACCACTTCTTCCAAATAAAGAAAAACAATGGGAATTTCTCCTAAGCTCCAGCTACCACATTGGAAAAGAAGCTTCTTTGAAGCTGTTTGATGCAGCCTGCTGTCTTTGGCAGCAGATATTCAGGAGCTTCTATAAAAAGAAACAGGAAGAGGTTTCTAGAAGGCTGGTTGACAGCTTACATTTGAAAAGGTTTTTGGTTCTGTTGTAAATTTCCTCATGTTGTTCCTTCTTTTTGGCTTGATGTATCTCTTGGATTGCCTGCTTTCATAAACCTCCTACTTTGATCTGAATTGTTTCAGTCCAATTTGTCTGCAGGACCTTTATATTGGCCAAACCACTCATTTTCTTTGGTTCCAACTGCCAGCTCTATATCTCAGTAGATGCCAAACAGTATTGCTTAGAAATAGACAATTTGTAAATCTCAGATAACATGTAGCCCCCAATCCCATTTTCTGAATCTCGGAAATTGTATAGTCAGAATTTGGTGGAAACCACAAGTTTTCATCTACATTTGTATTTGTGTGAGTGTGCTACAAAGGCAACATGTCATTCAAAATAAGTAGCCATAAAAATAGTTAACTTCAAAAGAGTCAGAATTTTCAGTCCTGCCTCCTCTAGTGATTGTAATATATCCTCATGTTCCTAAATGCCACCAGAGACGAACTTTTTAAAAAATGCATCTTTGACATACTCTTCTTATATAGCTCAGTATGTTCTAATAGTCAGCTACTTAATGATTGCTTAACACTAATTCTTTCTAATACTGTCAGCCACTTAATGATTGCTTAATAGAAGATTCAGATTTAGTTGTGTATTTCTGCTCTATAATTTCACACATCACTAAACAAATCAATGAACAATTTACCTGTTCACAATAACTTGTATTAATATTAATTGAAATCACTGCCAGGTATATAGATATAGGTATTCTTCAACTTATGACTACAGAGTGATGTAGCCATTAAGTAAAATGCCCATATAACTGCTTCACTTAATGCCTGCAATCCTGGCATTTAAGTGTGGCTCATTTAAGCTGAGCTTGGGGTTGCCTCAGAGTTGGGGGAGACCCTGGGAGGCATTGGAGGGGGGAGTTGAAGTGTCCCCATGGTTACAAGAATCATAAGGGTCATAAGGATGGGTTGCTGCAAAGTGCCCAATTTTTATTATGTGGGATGCTGCAATGGTTGTAACTTTGTGCATGGGTTGTAACTCAGTGCCATGATAATTTTGAACTGTTGTGGAAATGGTCTTAATTCAATAATTACCTGTAAACAGACTCCTGCAACATAATGCTCATAAGAGCTGCTTTGTACTCTGGCAAGGAATTGTGGGGTTTTTTAATGCATTATATCTGGAAGATAGCAGGTAGAGAAGTCTAAGGAGTCTGGAGCCTTCATCTCACCGATAACTTTCAGACAATGCAGGGCTACTTGTGTTTTCTTTGTATGTCAAATAGTTAAGGCAACAGCCACATTTGCATGGTCATTACTGCCACCTTGATTTTTTTGTTCCACCCCCAAGACATTGTTGAATCTATGATTGTTACATAATTTCAGGTGTGAATGGGTTTAATTGATATCATTAGGTTTTAAGCTATGAGATAGCCTTTACAGTTTTTAAATCTGAGACCAAAGTGTCCTTTATATGTACAGGGTTTGTGAATATTTTTTTAAACAAACAAGGGAATTTTCTCTAATGTTGAAATTCTTTAAATTAGATCGGGCAATTTCCTTGGTGCAGACTACAAATAATTCAGTTTGCATTAGATTCATCATATATTTAAAAAAAAAAATCTAACAAAATGAGATTGTTAGAAATAATTTTTGGAGAAAGCTTATTCAGACTAGCTTATGCAGTGTTGTCAAAACAAATTTGCTGCCCATAATTATATGTGCACTCTATAATAATGGGTTGGCTATCTTATTTAAGAAGCCACTGTTGGCCAGAGAATCGTTTAGGTGGTCTGAAACTGTAGCCATAAAATGAAAATTGTTCGGTTTTATTTATGAGGCTGAAAATGTTATAAGGATGGCCAGTACATGTGTTACACCTCTTAAGACCTTTTCCATGAAGATCTGTCTCAAAAGCCCTTTTTCATTGCCAAAAAAGATTTCACAAAACTTAGGTACTTCTATAAAGACTCTGGACTGACTAAGTTGTATATGTGTATTCATAAGCTCTTTAAAGTAAGCTAAAGTCCTTTTTTTGCAAATAATTCTTAACATGAATTATAATAGGAGGTATTATAGAGAACTGCAGCAGGGAACCATGGGTCTCACAGCTTATAAAGTTTCTTGAGAGAGGAATCATAATACTGACACAGATCTTGTGCTAAAATATGTCTAATAAATGGCTGGAATAATCTGTCTCAGAATAATCCTATTTCACTTTTCAAGATCAAATGTTAAATTTTGAACATGTTGAAGGAGAGAAAGAAGCCTCTTTCATGAAGGAAGTAAATTTTTGAGAAAATGCAAGGCAGATTCCTTGAAGTATTCCAAAGTAATTTCTTTTCAATGTATTCACTGGATTACTCTGGTGCATTCATTCTTCAAACCTACTGCTTTTCCCATTCATTCTTTATTTTACTTTGGTTCTGAAGTCAAACATATCATTTCATAATGGGCAAACCATGGAAATCTGAATTATAAACAGAAAATACTGTACTCTATTCATATGGCAAGGCAATTATAAAGCTGTGTTCTTTGTATTTGCTGTCCAAGCTGTACATTGGCTTGGATCCAGACTAGGCGTCTGTGAATTGAAGGAGCTGAAAAGGTCCAAAATCTAGGAATTTTTCCACTTATGAAAGAGGAAGAGAATTTTTTTTCTGATTTCTCTTTCTCTTAATGCCTTATCCACAACTCCGTTGTTCCAGAAGTACTTTGAATATAGTGGAAAAGAAGAATCACTGTGCAAAACCAAAGAAGAAAGTGAATTACAATCATTTGTCCTGTTTTTATAGCAAAAATATTTATATATGAAATTTAGCTGAAGGGATGCTCCTTGCAATGTAAGTAATTGCTAAACTTTACCAATCATTTCTAAAATTCAGAATTCAAGTAGCATATTTTGTTTTCAAACATATGATTTCATAAAAACTATGGGATTTCAAAGAAATTCTGAAATCTTTGTATCTCTAAAACATTTTTCTAATCCAAACTTTTTTAGCATTTAATGTTTTTCCATTATTCCAGTCAATACGACACTTGACTACATTGGCTAGGATTTTGGGATTTGCAGTCCAGTGTAGCCAAAATTCCTCAAGTTGTAAAAGGCCAGCCTTCAACATTCGGAGATAAGAACAAATACCACTGAAAATTGTACAATTTGTGATTCACATTATAAATGAGTGTTCTGCTGATTAACTTTTTTTATAATAATAGCGCAAAGAATATAATAAAAGCATCTTCATTTCTATTTGGACAAAGAGAAATGGAATATAATAGAAATGGAACTACTATTTTGAATCATTCTAATTCAGTTTGGTTGACCAAACCCAAACAATCATGCCTTAGTATAATTAGCTATAATCTGGGTGGTTCTTCCATCCAGTGTATTAAAATATATGGAATGTTGACCTGGATTTGAAGTATTTGAGTTCAAATGCTAATTCAGCCATGAAGTCTGTTACCAAATTTTACTCAGTCACCTTATCTCTATTTGATCTTATTGTGTTATAGACAAGATGTTTAACGGGATGGGACTCTGTCCATTGATTTCATCAGATTGAGCCAGATTTTGAAGTGAATAGAATTTTTATGTAACCATAAACTTTAATAAATCAGAATTTATGTCCCTCATTCAATTAGGACAGGGGTCTCCAAACCTGGCAACTTATAGACTTCAACTCCCAGAATTCCTCAACCAGCCATGGTGGCTGGGAAATTCTGGGAGATGAAGTCCACAAGTCTTAAAGTTACCAAGTTTGGAGACCCCTGAATTAGATGAAAAGTTCTGCTCAAGTTGATGTGAAGCATCATCCTCTTCAGAAGTTCCAAACCTAAAGGATGGGAGCTATGTAGATAGATTCTTTTCTGTTCCACATGCATAATTTGTAAAGAGGGCTTTATTCTAACACTGCTCATTGAGCTATTATTTTTTCTTTACAAAAAGAAAATAAATATGGCATCCATTGTTTTATCATTACATATCTGAATTTAGATTTTATTTCCTTTTTTTAACACTAATGGGAAACATGTAACTATGAGTATGCTTCAATCGTCCATCTAGGAATTTCTGGGAAATCTGTGCATTTCCTTCCATTCTACTTTGTCTTTTCTTCTACATAAATTACAAGAAAGTTCTTTGTCATTTTTCTACAAAGAAAAGAAAAGAAAAAAAGAAAGAAAGAAAAAAGAAAATCACTATCCTGCAATTAAATATGGATGGGTATGTTAAAAAAAAAACAAAACCAAAATTGTTAGGTATGGACAAGAGTATGTTTTGAATCTCAGAGTTCTTAGGAAAAGCTGGCATTTCATTTTGGCTTTATAAGGCAGTATGTTTTGCTGAGCAAAACTATTCAGCAAAAGAGCTGTTTAGTCACATGGTCAGACATAATGCTGACACGTGTGATATCTGGCATTTTGGAGTGTAACAAAAAAGACTTTTACACAAAATTATTTATGTCATGGGATATCTACAAATATTATTCACTACAAAATTGGGACCCAATCAAAAATCATATCAAGAAAAATAGCTCCAGGGACTTAATGCAAATCTCTAAACCCAAACACTAAATTTAGCAAAAAAAAACAAAACCTGGTGCCTTTTAACCATTAGTGATAAAATAGTTTCTGCTACCCTAAACAAAATGATCTTGTGGATTTTTAAGACTATGTTATTCTCCCAAAAGTCAATAGTTTAATAAAAGTAATGTCATGCCTAAGTGAGAATGAAAAGGGAATAAAATGAGAAACCGAGTTTACAGGAACAGCTCTTTGCTATTATTAATTATGAATCATGTGACCTGGCCAAACTTGGATTACCAGTTCAGTCCACTCCCTTGTAAATCTGATTTGGCTTAACCATGCATTATTATGTGGATTTCATGCAACCACTTCCCTTTCTGAATCTTCCAGAGACAGTGTATTAAATTTCCAGAATGCCACTGAATAAAAAATGCAATTCTACTCTTTAGTTTGCTCTGTATAGTCATTGTTCTAAAACAAGATGCAGCAGAAGTTTCAAGCATGGCCTTTTTCTATTTTTATATTCATTCAATAGTCACTATTTTTTTTATAAATGTTACTGTTTAACATTTGCAGATATTTCTTCTTTCTTAAAAAAAAAATCTGCTGAGCTTTCAACTGAAAAAAATTGAAAGCATTTCTGAGTTTCTCTTTCAAACCATAGCCAATATTTATTTAAAACCAAGGAACATGTTTGTTTTTTCATAGCAGGATATGAGTTCAATAATAAAATACATTTTTAACAAACCATTCTGAGTGTGACCTATTCAATTTTTGATTACATTTAGGATTTAGTAGAAAAATGTGATTTTGCTGTTTTTAATATATTTGGCATGTTTACAAATCTTTTATTTGTATTCTTTCTTCTTCTTTTTGCTTCTATATATTATAGCAAAAGTTAAAAGCAGCATTACTAGTAATAATCCCATAATTGTGGTTTTGTATTAGAGAGCAATTATATGTATTGTATTTAATATTAGGGGGAGGGAGAATAAAGATGGCGGCTCTGACTGTGTGATTGAAGACCAATTCCTGTTTTGCATTGTGTGCATGATACAATGTTGTGGTTTCAGTTATACAGTCACAGCCCCCATCTTGATTTTTTATACAGTCACAGCCCCCATCTTGATTTTTTCCAACTCCCTGCTAATGTTCCTTATTTAATATTATATAGTGTTTAGTTTACCATATAAATGTAGTTTAATTATATAAATTAAGCTTAGTTACCTTCATACTGAGCTTGACTTTTGGTGACTTTATGGATACATCATCATTTTATTGGTAGCCCATTGGAAGTTGTTTTTGTTATTTACTTCTTTGGAGATATTTTTGACATTTTATTCTTGCTACAGTCCTGTTATTCTCTCATCCAAGTTGTACTCAGGCCCAACCTTACATACTTCTGTGTTCAGACAATATATGTAAGCTGGAATACTGAATCAGAAATAGGCAACTATTATGCTTTTGATAATGATATCCTTACAGGGATAATTATTTGTGAATTGCATGACAGGCCTTGCAAAGCTACCCCATTCATTCTGCAGTTAGATCATTTATGGATTTAGCAAACATACACCTGCCTCTTTGATTTCCTCCTGTTCTGAACTAATCTGGTAAATAGGACCATGTTAGCTGGAAATTCTGAGAGCAGAAGTTTGGAAAGTTGTACCAAGGTATGATAGAATATTTGGAACTAGTTAATATGTCCTTAAGCCATTTCTAGACAACACACCATTGCAACTGACAGCCTTCAATAGTTAATACAAACAAAAAGCACAATTTTGCTCTAAAGATTATGCAGCCTACATTTCAATTAGTGGGAAAAGGTAGGAGTTGAAGAGAGCAGCAGAATAAAGGAAGGAATGGTTAAAAAAGAAACATAAGCAAAATTATTATTATTATTATTTATTGAATTTATATACCGCCCTATCTCCCTTACGGGACTCAGGGCGGTGAACAGGCGATAATAAAAACCACGATAAATATACACAAATTTCTGTCTAAAATCAAATTAAAGGATAAGGTTCATTTAATTTAAAATCTAAGGATAAGGTTCATTTAATTTATCTGCAATTAAATTATTAGGCATTGTAACATAATGTATAGAAAGGGAGAATCTGTAGCACATTCCCCAAGTCCAAATAGGTTTCTGTCACCTAGGATACAACATAGCTCCTGGATGCATTCTAGACCTATCAGAACCTTTGAGCTATCCATTGTATTTTTTTCCTACCCTACTTCTCTTACTAGCAGAAATTTCTGATTTCATAAAAAAAAGAACTCCCCTTTTCTAGCTACAAATCTTCTAAACATATGGAAAAGATTTTTCATAATAACTGTGAGCCTTTCAAATACCCAAATCCCAAGGACCATACATAATAAAATATTTTAAATAATAAACAAAGAGAAATATTTCCTTGAATTGACTCAGCTCCCAATAACTTCATGGGCATGTCCAGATAGTTTTCTTAGCAACAGCATGGAATCTTTTGCCTTTGCCTTCTTTTTTACTTGGTAGTCTAGCGACTAGCCTACTGCTCTGGAACCTCTAGGAATCTGTCTTCTAAATACAAAGTAAGTCTAATCCTGCTTGGCTTTTCTTGAGAGTATTCAGTATAGCTCAATATTATTATATCTGGGTTGCAGATTGTAATAGGATGCTGAATACAAGTAGTCTTTGATTTGCAACCATTCGTTTAGTTACCATTTTACAAACCATTTTGTAAAGACTATTTTGAAAAACTGATTTATGACTATTTTTCACAATTATGATCACTGCAACATCCCCATGGTCACATGGGCAAACCCCGGATGCTTCTGACAAGCAAAGTCAATGGGCAAGCATGATTCACTTAACAACTGTGGCAAAAAATGTCATAAATTGGGGCAAATTCATCTAACAACGGTCTTACTTAGCAACAGAAATTTTGGGTTCAATTGTGGTTGTATGTTGAGGACTAATTTTCAGAATCTCTCCAGATTCTGATATCTTGTGGATTTTCTATGGCACAGCATTTTCTCTATGGAACAACATACCTGTGAAGAAACAAGATGCCCCCCAATCCTCTTTGACATTCATAAGACATTAAAGAGCTGGCTGTTCCTCCAGATTTTGGATTGGGAAGTTAAGCATGCCCTGTTGGCTGATTTGTTTAGTTCTGGTCTTTGGATTAGAAATGGAATGATGTTTAGACCTTGCACATATGTTATATTACTCATTTTTGGATGTTATTTTTATATTGTGTTGCTGGTTTTGGTTTTAACCTTTTGTTCACTGCCCAGAGTTACTGCTGTGACATGGGTGGCTATATAAATGTTTTAAATAAATAAATAAACAAACGCAGAAGAATGGAATACCAAAGCCATCTGTTTTTTTAATTGATTATGATGCCTTTGACATTGAGATATACAGGAAAAAACAAGCCAGAATCCCACTTTTACCTGCATCAACCTTAATGTTGATCTTTCCAGGAAATTCTAACCAGAAAGTCTGCTCTGATCAGGAAAAAAAAAGTTAATGAACAGTTTTAAGAGGGAGGAGAAAAAAGAATAGAGAAATTTGCTCATAAAAGCATTCACTTGAAAACTGAGGATGTGTATGTAAATATTAGTAATCTTATGAAAGAACAAAGCATGCCATAAAATGAGCTTTAAATTAGGGCCACACAGCTTTCTACAGCTGGCTTGCTGCTAGTTGAAAATTAGGTAGAACTGTGGTTGGTTTAATGACAAGGCAACAAATACATCTAGGGCTGATGGCAAAGGAGACTGAAAGCCAAAGATAGAGAAGCTTTGCTTGATTATAGTGATTACATCATGCTCATTAGAATTTAAACTAACTAAACCCAAACACAGACATCATATCTTTATTTGATAGCTGTAGTCTAGTAAATAGTGGGAAAGGATGTTGTGTATGGATTAGACTTGATGAAATAAAACCAGACATTCATTTTGAACCTGTCTGGCATTTGAAAATCAAACCTTCAGAATGAGGCAGTAAAGTTAACTTGTAAAGACAGAAGTCTTTGATTGGGAAGCATCTGCACAGTGTTTTTTCGCCTGCCTTGTTTTAGGAGAAAACCATCTCAGCAACTGGATATGAGACATAGATGCCTGTGGGAACAGAAGGTGGTCAACAATGTTCTCCTTTTTGCTTCATGGCAAGAATGTGTTCCTTACTCTTTGATGACTCACAGTTGATTACTAAAAATGTCCTTCTTGCTGCCTGAACTAATAGTGATAAGGCAAAAAAAAAACCAACAACAACCCCTCAGTGAGCCTGATTTCATTTTCAGTCACTTGCAATACACCGTTAGTTGTATTTATTTTATATTCCTTTTTAACACAAAACCTTACAATGTAACAGTAAATATTCCAACAGGTTGGAAATATTTGACTTTGCCTCCAACATATTTACTGGAAATCTTTCTTGAGAGATAATGAAATCAATTGGATTTAGGAAAGTTATCAACTTTTATATTTGTTCATAACAATACTATAAGTCCAAGTTACAGTATGAATAACATCAAGTGCCAGAGTGTTATAATGGTGAGAATCTTGGACTGGAGTATTGGTAAAATTGGCAAATCTCTTATTGAAAAATGTAAAGGAATGATGTCCTCATCAGCCTTTTTCTCTTTACCATTGCTTACTCTTTGTGTGAGGTACTATTATTGAGCTACAAATAGAGAAAAATGTGTACATGATTAGCACCTTGTGTTGGTTAGCATAAACACTTATCCACAGTGTAAAGCACAGGTGTCAAACTCGCTACATCACGTGATGGGTTGTGACGTATCACAACTTTTTTTGCATTGCTGGAGCTGGGGTGGGTGTGGCTTCCGCATGATGCAACCGGCCCAAGGACTGGCAGTTTGACACCCCTGGTATAAAGAAAATATCAACACAAGCAATACTTTCATTGAATTCATGACTGCAGCATGCTCTTTTCAGAGTGATATGAATCCATTCAATTTAAAAGATGGATTTTAAATCAATTTTAATCCTAATATTTATTGTTTTAATGTTTTATGTTGTTTTTATTAATTGGAAGTCATCTAGAATCATGTAGCATATAAATTCAATAAATTAATAAATATCTTTTATAGTTCTGGAAAATTAATCTTATGACCCTGGATGTTGATACAAAAGAGAGAGGGGTAGTATTATTAGAATAGTTTCTAGTACTTAATAGCATAAATATATACAGTGAAATATACTATCTCTTTGGTTAAAGTTTAGCATTGATATGGTCTTAAAATATTATTAACATAATATTTAACATAAGCAAAAAGAAAAATAGCCATTGTATTTATATTATATAAATGGTAGAATATATCTAGCACAATGGTGGGATTCAAATATGTAAACAACCAGTTCTCTGTGTGGATGCTGCTTCCAGAAGTCCATCTGGGCCTGGACAACAAAAAATTAGCTACTGGTTCTGCCGAAGTGGTGCAAACTGGCTGAATCCCACCACTAATCTAGCAGCTAGCAGAATTTAGTATTGGGATGTTTAAAGTCTAAGTCTGGTCTAAGCCTGCTCAAAAACTCTAATTATAAAGGAGACAGTTCTATAAAAATTTATAAAGATCTTCTCTATTTTATTATTACAGAATGCTTCAACTCCCTGAGCTAGTGTTTGTGTTTTAATTATAAACATAAATGTTAAGTTTAATTTTCCAAAACAAGTATATTTTTTTAAATTCAAGATGACAAGCTCGGGTCATTTAACTGTGCAATGATAATACTGTATTTGAGATTTTTATGTTCTCATTTACCTTTTGAAACTAATGTAATTGTCATGGTTCTAACAGACAGAGACAAATAAAAGCAGAACTCCGAGGCTTGGAAATTCCTCAAAGAATATGTTTATTAGTTACAAAGTATCGGCATGTCAAAAGTGAAACCAAGTCTGAAGACACAGGTAACAATTCCCCAATACAAAGTTAAGAAATCCCACCCCTAAGGCTATGCAAGCAACTATGTTCCCCAATACATCTTCTTGGTGGGCTTTTCACGAAATGCCCAGCCTGCAGTCTCGGGAGCAGTCGATGACCTTGATTCCCATGGGACAAAAGTTTATTTAGACTAGCGAAGCACTTGGCAAATCCCCCGTCCCTCCTTTCAGTGTGTCAACTGAAAATGAATAAGGAAGATGGCCGCAGCCATGCTCATTTGACAAGTTGACAGTATTTTTTTGTAAAGCCACTGTAATATTATGTATATGTATATGTATATGTATATGTATATGTAACACAGACACACACACAATACATACATATTCAAGATTCTGGCAAAATGTAACAAAGATGCTAACATAATGTTTAAATTATATTGTGAGCTAAGTCTTATGCCTACTATAAGAATGAAATATTTAAAATTTAGCATAGAAAGTATACAGTTCAGTGAATAGCTTAATTTGGACATGTTTATAGACATGGGACAGCCATCTCACAGCAGGAACAAATAGATCCCTCAAACAAATATACCATGTTCATAAGGCAGAATAGCCAACATAGATAATTCAGAAGAAATTGTCTTGGCCCTACAAAAACAATATACCCACAATAACCTAACAATTTGGAATTTAGCTTGCTGAGATGGATTATACCAATCTTGCAAGCTAAGGTTTAAATTGATAACAGGTCACTATTCCCTAACAGTCAGAGTAGAGAATGAATAACTAGTATGGATAATGATAATTAACTCTGTTTCTTCTATTTGGATGTAGTTGGAAATGCTACTCATTTATTTTAATCCATAATTTCTGCTAAAACACCAGTCATACATTCTGCTTCTTATCATTGTGAATACAATTTATGAACTCAGATGTGAAGAACCCTGCCTCTTTTATAAATATTACAATAGCATGGCATGATCTTCTTTACTAGAGAAGTGGAATGGTAGTGTTTTTTATTTATTTATTTAATGAAAAGTCTATGATACTATGACTTTAGCGGAAGCTAAGTAACATTGCATAGGTTGAAACCTAAAAGCTGCAGGTCATTTCTGCTGCTGGAAGAATACACTCTGAGGGTTTTTAAGCCTCCACATTCCCAGTAATTTTTCATTGCTAATAAAAATCACTTAAGAGCAGATGAATCTTCTAGGTGTGAGGGTGAAGGTTCGTTCTCTGAGCTTGTTTGCTGGCTTCCGAAAGTTTCGTTACCAGGCTAGGTTAGGGGGTTCAGCAGAGTTTAGGGGGTGTTTCTAGGTGTTTCAATAATTTTACAGAACCTTTTTAAAGAAAACATGTTAGTGCTATAAGTGGTAAAATCTTGCAATGACTGAGGCAGAAATACATATGTGTTGCCATAACACAAAGCATTGAGGATATTCTTATTCCACTAAAAAGGCCAGGAATTTGTTAGAAATACAGCCAGCAACATAAAAGAGCATCTTTTCTTTTAAAAATATCCCCAAACATCTAGATTATGTGATTTTAGTTTTAAAAAATATAATATGGAAAGGAAACATTATCAAAGCTCAATGCTTTTAAGAGGGAGTTACAAATGGGGCAAACATTAAAGTCAAATTGAAATTAAATTACGAGAAGATTTTCAACTTGTCAAAAATAATTGCATTAATCTGGCAATGCCGCATGTTTCAAACAAAGTAATCATTGTAAAATGTTTCAATTTGGGTTGGGGGAAATTAAAACAGTTGTGTGGAGTAACTGTAGTAAAAAAAAAGACTCATTTTTGTTTGTTGAACTTTTGAGGCCAAAATCCATTGAGAAAGAAAGAAAGAAAGAAAGAAAGAGAGAGAGAGAGAGAGAGAGAGAGAGAGAGAGAGAGAGAGAGAGAGAGAGAGAGAGAGAGAGAGAGAGAGAGAGAGAGAGAGAGAGAGAGAGAGAGAGAGAGAGAGAGAGAGAGAGAGAGAGAGAGAGAGAAGGAGAGAGAGAGAGAGAGAGGAACCTGTTGTTTCATCAGAGTTCTTACATAATATGTTGACAAAATATTAATCACATGAAATCATGTACAATATAATTCTTTTAAAGAAATATGTAAAGGGATTAACACACTAATATGTCGATTGGCTTGAAGCCATCCTTATTCTCAATTGGAATATTCATACAATTAAAACTGTGTTAATATATTGCTAATTTTTTAGCCTCCCCCCTTCTACATTGGTTATTAAAGATTTTGATGAAAAGATAAAACCCCTTAAAATTTTTACCAATTAAAATTAAAAGATGGTTGTGATTTTTTATTCTAATCAAATTGCTAGCATTTTTTCACATTCTGCTGGCATATTCTGCTGAATACCTTTAAGATAAAATAGCACCAGCTCTATCATCATCAATGAAGCATCCATCTTAGATGGTTAGATGCTGGGAGGGTATCAATGAAACATTGGAAGAGAAAAATATGTGTTTTGCTTACTTTGTTCCTCCTAAAGCCAACCAAATCAAAATTGGCAAGAAAATGGTAAGAGAACACCTATACACTCTAGTTCAAATCATGAGGTCCAGATGGATTACATTCCAACTTTCTGTTATTCAACCATGTGTCTTTAGAAACAGTAAAATCCTGTTTTATCAACAGTGTTGGAAAAGAGCTAGTCCAATTGACTTATAATATACTGGATAAAAATGGAGGTGATGCTATTTATTTTTTTTTGCTACAGACAAAATAAGTATCATAACATGACCCTATGAGCAATGAATTCTTTTTTCTTTGTTTTGTATTATACATCACACAAGTAGACACACCTTATTTTTTATCTTATATATATTAGAAAAGTATTTTAAGCTTGATTTTGAGAATTGTGTTTTCAGTGTTTACATACATATTGGCCTATTAACCTTACTTCTGGTATTCTATTTATTTGTTTTAGTATTTTCATTTTGACATATGCAATATACTCAGTGAAATATTGGATTCTTTCTGAATTTATAGATCTTTATAAAACTAATAGTGATAATCATTTTTACTGTAATATTAAGCTTTGTAGGTATTTTCAGATGAAGCTAAAAATTATATACAGTATTTCTGAATATTATATAAACTCAGACAGATAAACAAATCCAAGCACACACTCTATAATTAGTTGCATATTTAAATTATTAATAACTGAGTTTTCTAGATGGATTGTACTGAAACAATTTACTTATACAGTATATATTATACTGAAACAATTTGCTTCCATGTTACTCCAGTTTGAAGGTTCTAAGTGACTTACAATATCTGCTCTAGTAGGTAAAATTAAAGCAATACAAAGAACAAAATTAAACAATTGATCACAACCCCATCCCATCAATTAATTCAAACCTTGTGAATAAAAATAAATTATCTGTCCTGTTCCAGAAAGTCTTCTGAAGGAGTAAGGCTTTAACCATTCTACAAGAGTCTAGCAAGATAGAACAAACTAACTTTAGAAGAAAACATATATTAAGGGGTGGGGTGGTCTTCATTGAGAAGTAGCATGCATTGGATTCCTGATGGCCACATTATTTCAGAAGTGTGACTTTTAATGTGCTTTTATGATCTCACTGGGCATGCAGTGAGTAGTAGGTTTTGGAGATACTTATTTTTTGTACCATATAAGGTTTTGAAAGTTAATTCTACAAACTTGAATTGTGCCCAGAACAATTCAACAGTCCATAACTATTATTACTATTTTCAAATGGGCTTCAGGGACAGCTCCATCTAGAGTGAGTTGTGAGTGAGTTGTACTGTCAGGAGCAGACAATGGCATAAGCAATCATCTGCAAAGCCTTTTGTTTTAGAAATAGTGCATTCATAGTTCACCATCAACCTGGAAAGACCTCTGGATTGCAGATCATCTCTAACTGAGGAAGGACAACTTTGGAGCAAGAGATAATTAGAATAGATCAGCTTTCAAATCCACAGCTGCTCCATCTTGCTAGATTCTGCCTAAACCTATTTCTCCACATCCAGGTCCTAGCATTCTCTAAGCACCAAGATTCTATCACATTTGAGGGACTGCAATATATAATAGAATCATCAGCACACTGTTACCTAATCCAACCTAATCCAACGCTAGCAGATTATCTTCATCAGTAGCTTCATGTAGATATTAAATATTAAGGAGGGGAAGGCCATGCCCTGTGAATCACCTGAGGGTTTGACACCCCCCCCAAACCATTGGGTTGAATTGACAATTCAAAAAGAGAACCACTATGACACAATGTCTTCTCCTCCAATCTCATAGCTGGTCCGCAAAGATACCAAAATAGCTGGTACTGAATGCAGCTAAGAGGACCAATAGAATCAGAAGAATTGTATTTCTCATGCCTCATGAGGACAATCAATAAAATTTCAGTTCCATAGCTAGGCTTAAGCCTTGACTGAAAAGAGTCCAGGTAATTTTGCAAATTTAGCTTCTTCATCTTCTCAATTACCTTCAGTTTATCCAATGTAATATTGTCTATTCTAAACCTTCTTTGTTCATAATTAGATACAACAGAACTTATGAAAAGATTCTCAGTTTAGAAAATAGCATCTTCCCCTAAAGAAATTATGGATTCCTTGAATGCTATTGCTGGTCCAAATTATCAATAACATGATAAGACAGACAAATATTTTTATCTGGTTATAAGGCAATTTTGTATTCCCATAAAGGGACAAGTATCATAACTACATATTCTTACTTTATGTCTGCCTAATTTAAGATTTTGAGATGAAATGGAATAATTAGAATAGATCTTTATTTTCTTTGGATAGTGTGAATGGATCTTTACCTGGCTGTATTTGGATTCTGGGGCTCAAAAAGATGTAATCCTGATCTGTTTTATTAGTCAAATAATAATAGTGCATAATGGTAGCTGGAGGACATTGAATTTAAGTGACTGATTGAACTACTACTATACAAATGGGGTTAAATTTCAAATTGGCATTGAAATCACAGAACCTTGAATAATTAAGATGTTGATTTTGAGAAACTATGGATGGTCTTAGTTTTAACATTTGCTCTATGTGAGTATGTTGTCTTGAGACACTGTTTTTCTAAGTACATTAGATAACTGATAAAATTTATCAATCTATCATCAGATCATATATGTAGTTTGGCAGTACTTGTATCTGTTTTCTGCTATACAATTAGACTGGTTTCTAACCAGTAATGAGCTGATCTAGCATATACTATGAATTAGTTTCTCATTTGCCATTTAAAATGTTTCTAAATTTAATACAATTACTTGAACTCAGACTTTGATAAAAAATATTTATAGCCTTTCTCATCAAATAATTTAGGAAGTCCTTGTTAAAGCAAAACAAAACAGAACCTGGATGTGAAAACAGAAAAACCCAAGGCAATTTTCAGATTATAAACCATTTAATCTTTCGTTGGATTAGTTAATTATATAATTCTAAAATTGCCTAAAACAGAAAACTTTGTGAATCCCAGATTTTTATCCTGAGGAAATGTATAATTTTTGTCATTTTTTAAAAACCTTTCATAATTTGAATGAGAGATCTTCCCATAGTTACAGAGAAGCTTGAAGGTCATTACTCAGTCTTCACAATTAAGAAAATTATTGAGGGCAGATTTTTTAAAACAGGATCCATCCAAACAATTTACAATTTATAGCTATAGCTCGCATAGTAGCTCAGCAACTCACATATGGCTTATGTCAGTGGCAGAAACCATGTTATTTTCTAAATTACATTGATTTGTAATGTGGTATTGAAAGATACTAAGCAGAATCATTGGCAATAAATTACCAAATCTAGGCCTTGACATTCTTATCTAGACTTCAGATTCATCAAAACGAGTCTAAGAGTCAAGTCTTCTATGTGCACAATGCTACCAGTCAAAGAATAAGAATGAAGATTGTTCAATTTCCTTTCTCTTTGGAGCCAGGCCAGACTGACATTTTCCCTTCTGTTGATTTTGGCAAGAAAGAAAAGGGAGGGGGAGATTTTACTGGCCTGTTGCTGATTTTTTTTTTTTAAATGTTTTTATGAAAAATGTTGAAACATGGGCTTGTTGTCAAAATTGTTGCATTATTAAGACTGGGTGGAGTGAATGCAAAAACTGGCAGCTGTCCAGAAAGCTATTATGGTACTGATAATGGTGAATCGTATTCAGCCATTACAGTGGAGCAGGGCTTATTGCAATAAATTTTCCTGCAGTCTAGTGACTATGTGCACAGTTAATGAATCAGAACCAACCAAAGGTTAATCTTCTGGGAGGTAAGCAATTCTGTCCACCTGAAATTGGAATCTAAGTATGATATTTATTGGTTACATGATGATACATTTGAAGAACAAATGTTTATTGGTTGAGGATTTGTTAGGCCTTTAAGATGAAAATACTGAAAAAGAAACAATTCTAATAATGATAGTTGACTCAAATACAAAACCAGAAATAGAAAATAAAAGAAGTGTGATCCACCCAATAAAATAGATTGGACATCAAATCAAAAAGTTAGTGATCCTTGAAGGAAGACTCTCATTATATTAACTTTTTCATTGTAATTTTTAAATATAAAATAAAGTTCAATGTAATTATGTATTAAAAATGAGAAACATTTGCTTTAAAACTGAAGAAGCAAATGGGTTAAGTCAAACTGAATATAATAACCAGAAGGAAATGTTTAATACCTTTTATTTTTGAATAGAAAATTCTGACATTTCTGTTCTAAAATTAACAGAATACTGCCCTCTGTCTTCATAAACGATTAGTGAATGAATATTAATTTTGATTGCAATTAGTATGGAAATCATTGATGACATCATGTTTTTTTAAACAAATGCAAGCTGCAATAACTGTTCACTTATGGTGTTTAGATTTTAATGTTCATTTTAAAAATCATAATATAAGAAGATGAGACCAAAATTTTATGTGGTCAATTATGTTAGTGACAGACCAAATGCTCATAGCATTCACAAACAAGAGGCGATAGAGTTATTTTGGGTTGCGTTGTGTTCTTATACAGAAGGCATAATGCTCTTTAAAAAAAACTAAAAAAAACTAAATGACTATCATGGTTTGAATCCTTGATATTGATTTAATACTTTTTACTCTCTGTGACAATTTAAGTAAAACAAAGGAAGGGTTTCACTTACAAGCTATTCAATGTGGATTCTATCTGCAACATGATAATGAGGAACATTTTATCTGCTGTGGAAGCCCTCTGAACTTCCAGGAGAATCATGGTCAGTCTCTTTGCTGGGATTGGTCTTCCTGGGCCTTTATATATGTAGATATTAAATTTAATTATATGTGAAGTTAAATAATAATGTCAAAAGGCACATATGCAAACACAACAAACATCTTTAAAAGATTCTTTCTTACTATTCTGTTTTTAAAAGCTTTTTGAAAAATCTTTAAATGTTCTTCTCTTATCAGTTAAAGGTTGTGTTTTGAAAGGCAGAAGAAACTTCTTTTTTCCTTCCCCTTCTTTCACTGTTTTTCCAGTTATCTTAACTAGAAAGTTTTGCATTATGATGGATTTAAACGACACCATATAAGAATCAATTAAGTTCCAAGAATTAAGATAGCAGCACTTCTTAATTTTGGATTCATAAATTGTTGCTTGGATGTAAAACCTGTTGTACACACAATAAAGTTCCTACTGTTTATAGAACTTCAGAGAAATTGGTATATCCTTAGCATGGCCTTTGAACTCACCAGGACAGTAATGCCTGTGATAAATGAGTTTATTTATAACTTGCTTAGCTGATGTCTTTTCCCATTGAATCAGCAGGCTTTCCACATTTTAGGGATATAATTTCAAGGGCTGTTAAACCTCTCTGAGAGTTTTGTAGCCCTCCTATGGAGCTGAACTGTCCAGCATTCGGCTTGTTATGATAGAACTACATATGAAAGCCATTCAGAAAACTGACAGCTTCAAGTGCTAGTTTTTATAACTCCAAGTGGCATTTAATCTGAAAAAATAACACTACCAGAATCAGCATATAATTGGCTTTCTACTTCCAGTCTTTTCTGGTATTCCTATCCTGTAAAATAAGTCAGTGTATTGTGAAAGAAATGTCTTTAATATATCCTGTGAGGGAGAAGGTGGGCAATTTTGGCCTTGATTCCAGAAAGGGAGGGATCTAAGATAGAAATATCAGGAAAAAATGGTAAAGGTTTTTTTTGTATAATTATGCCATGATGTTAGAATGATGTTTTTTGTGCAATTATGCCATTATGTTAGAACTGTATTGATAAGAAACAGCAGTGCTGACCTCCATGATTAGCATACAAGAGAATTTTAATAGTTGTTCTCTAAGAAACTGTAGTATCCACATAACACCACTATTTTAAAAACAAAAAGCTTTAAATGCATCATATTGAAAGAACCCAAATAGAAAAGCTGCAGTACGTGTGATAAGATGATGCCTAGAAGCTTATTAGTTAAGTATATCAGATCCTTTTATTAACAAAAATCTCCTTCCAACAAACATTAAATTGGCCGTTGAATGCCATAGTTCAGTGATGGTGAACCTTTTAGAGACTGAGTGCCCAAACTGCAACCAAAACCCAAATTATTTATCGCATGGAGCTGGGTGGGTGTAGCCCACTGGGTGGGCATGGCTGCAGTGCTCACGGCAGACTGGGTGGGCGTGGGCAGGTGTGGGCGTGGCCACCTCAGTGTTACTCGTGGTGGGGGCCGGGCAGGGTTGGGGGAGTTCCAAGGGGTCTCTGGCAGGTGGGGCAGCCAGAAGAACCAGTTGTTAAATTATTTGAAACCTACCACTGGTCGCTTCCAAAGGCCATATGCTCGCTCGCTCGCTGCCCACCGTCGCTTCCAAAACCTGCTCACTCACTCACTCTCCTGCCAAAACCTTCTTCTTTTATTGGTTCCCTTCTCCCTGCCCAGCTCTCGCAGCTGTTCCCGGACTCTGTGCATGTGGAGAGGGGGAGGGGAGCAGCCCGGCCCCACATCCCTCTATCTGGGGCGACAGCGCGCATGCCCACAGAAAGGGCTCTGAGTGCCACCTCTGGCATGCGTGCCATAGGTTCGCCACCACTGCCATAGTTCTTGCACCACAACATAGTGGTAATGGAAATGTAACATCCCAGTGTTAATTTTAAGGAATAGTCTACTGTGAAGCATGTGGTAGCAGTCAGGTAATTAATCAAGGTGGATCCGAAAAAAGCTAAGTAGTGTCAAATCTGGATACCATTTGAATGGCTGATTAACCAGGAAATCTCAGAGCTGAACGCTAAACTAGAAAGTTTTAAAAATGAGCTAAAAAGCAATATTCCCATATTGCTATCCATACTGTAAGAATACTATGTTGGCATGTCCATGAAGCACCAGATGTCATGAATGACTCAAGAAAGTTTTATGTTTTAATTTTCTCTAATATACTGACAGTGATATGTAGAAGAGATGGGCAGCATACAAATCTAATACATAAATTTAAAAAAATGGATTCAATTTGAAATAAATTCAGAGCCATGTGACTAAAATGATGATGGAATAGAAATCTCCAGATCAAGATCTTTTGTTAATGAATTATTTCCATCTTTCTAAGCTAAAAACTGAAATTTATAAAATCGATGCACTTGTCATCTCTGTATCTGATTTCATCATTCATTTATTAATGAAATGAAATGACACGTGTCCACAGTAATGATAGGTTTCAGTGATAACAGTTCTGAAAGTCAATTTATATTTTAATAAGGAAATAATTCCATATATTTGAAATGTCTTTTAAGAGCCCATTGCTTTACAATTGCTAAAACATATCACATCTTAAATACATATGGCAAGAAATCTCTCTCTCTCTCTCTCTCCCCCCCCCTCTCTCATATAAATTCATTAGAATATACAGTATCAGTATTTTATTTAGTTGTTAGATTTTATCTCACCTTCCTTCCAAGAACTCATGGCAGCTTTCAGAGGGGATCTCCCTTCATTTTACCTTCACAACACTCAACCTGTGAGGTAGGTTGGCATGAGAGAAAATGATTGGCCCAAATTCATCCAGGTTTCCTAGGCTGATGATCTTTTTTGACAGAGCGAGAGGGAGGGAGGGAGAGAGAGAGGGAGAGAGAATTATGATGATGATGATTATATTTTATATAAGTGCATAAAAGAAAAAGGAAGAAAGTGGGATAAACAAATCATGGATAGAATTTATAATTGACATAAAAATTAAAAATCATTACTTCATTGATTAAATAATTGAATATATATACTAGCTGCATTATATCATGTTAAGAAATAATTTAAAATACCTACAAAACTCTAAACATTAATATTTATATAAACATCACCACTATTTATAATTATTCCTAAAATAAATGTACATATTCTCAAAAGAAAAAAAAGAAAAAAACAGTAGTTTTTTTTAAAAGTATGTATTTATTTATATTTAGATTTCAGATTTTTGAACCAACTTTCTCTTTCAGAGAGTTTTAAACTCCCTCCTATTGTATATACCCGTGGTGGAGAACCTATGGCACGCGTGCCACAGGTGGCATGCAGAGCCCTTTCTGTGGGCACATTCCAGTCCTTCAGCTGGGTTTTGTAAAACCTTTTTGCTTTAGGCCTCCGCCGCCATATGCAAAAAAAAGGTTCAATCAATCAATCAATGTCAACTTCTCGCGGAAAAAAAAAGATCTCGCAAAGTTGGAATTGATTGATTTAACTTTTTAGTCCCACCTAGTCTGCCGTTACCACCGCAGCCACGCCCACCCAATGGACCACACCCACCCGGCACCCGATGATACATAAGTGGGTTTTGGGTTGCAGTTTACCTTACTGGTGAGCATTATCATTTGCGTAAAATTTGTTTGATTGACATTAACATTACTTCTCATTTTTACATGAAATATTTTCCCTTAAAAACTGAACTCTTAAGTATCTTAATTTATCTTGCTTTGTGTCCTATAATATAGCGGGAAGCTATTTTTGAATTTTATGTTTTGGCTGCATACTGTTAATTTAGCTATTTCTAGTATTTCCCTAGTTTGTTTTCATTATCTGATACTGTTAACAAAGTATTTCTTTTCCAATGTTTAGCCAAATTTGTCTGTGCAGCTGTCAGCATATATCTTAATAAACTATGATATTTTTATTTATTTGTTCTGGACATGTTCCTGATAGAAAAAACTGGTTTTCAGTTCAAGATTTGCTTTTATTTTTTTTTATCAATATTGTATAATACTTTTTTTAAAAATAATACTTTATAAAAATGTGATTTCCCCCCCAATACTTTTGTATTCTTTTTCATGACCACAACATTTGTTATAATGTTCCTTCTATATCACATTGCAACATTTATTTTTATTACATTTAACTGTTTTTGCAATTATGGATAGAGCTATAAAATATTCTGTACCACTTTTTTAAAAAAATATTATTTGAAGTAAATTTGAATGAATTCTTCTATAAGACTTTCAGTGTTTTAATGTATCTGTTTCTTTAAAATTTTGTATACATTTTATTACTTGTCCAAAGCTGGAATCTGTTGAAGCCATTCTCCCATCTTAGGGGTCATAGCTCTCCTACCACCAATAGGAGCACTTTGGCCTTTACCTTCCATATCCAGTTCCTCCTTCAGGCTCCAGTTTCTCATACTCTTTCTTCCTGTTTTTGCTGTCACTTGGCACCACTACATCTATCACCATCACTGCTTGTAGTCCTTGTCTATTAGAATTATATTTACCATTATATCTGGTTGATTGGCAAGTACCTGCCTATCTGTCTAGAACTGGAAGTCCTACAAGATCTTAACTTTCTTAGTCTGTGTGACTTTTAGTGGGATCTGCCATTTGGATTTAGGAGTGTCTAACCCATATTCTATGCAGATGGTCCTATACACAATACAAGCTACTTGGTTGTGCAGTTCAGTGTATGCTGTTCCTGTCTGCATCTTACACGGTGCCACCATGTGTTGAACTGTTTCTGAACTGTCACTTTCTGTATAGTATGAACCTTGGGTCCTGTCTAATATGGTAGATTCACTTATATGGAGCAGATGCTTAGTGTCTGCTTTTGTGCCTCAGTACTGTCTTTTAGTCCAGCCCATTCCAGTCACTGATAGGATTTCCCAATGTCTGCCATCTTAGCTATTTGTTAATAGTACATCCCATGCAGAGTCTTTGTCCTGTCCCAATCTACACACACATATCACAAGTGAAATCAGCACATTTATTTTACACAACCAAGCCCATAATTATTCCCCAGATCCCAACTCTATATGAACAGTCCATCTGGCCTGGTGGTAGTTTCACTCTATCAGCCTTAACTACTTTCTCTCTTGACTACCATCCAGTTGCATTTTCTAGTCTGAATAACATCCTGATGTCTTCACTGTAGATCTTTGTCAGGTGGATCAACAAGTCCATGTCTCATTCACTCTTTGCATACAACTTGATGTCATTCATGTAGAGGACGTGGCTGATGGTAGTTCCACTCCTGAACTATATACATTCATATCCAATCCTTATGATTATCTGTCTCTGGAGGTTTAATCCTATGTAGAACAGCAGTAGGACAGTACATTACTTTGGTATATGCCACACCTGAGGGTCACTTGTGTGAGCTATTTTGAATTAACTTCTAGTGTTGTGTTCCACAGTCCCATTGAGTTCTTGAGGAAGGCTCTTAATAGTGCCACATATTCACAGATCCATGTATGTGGCATTGAGTCATAGGCTTTCCTATAGTCAATTCCAGGCTGTCTCAGATTGTTCTGTCTAGACCTTGAGTCATGACCAATTGCTCTATTTATGAGCAATTAATGTTTGAACTTCTGGTGTTGTTCCCAATGCCCTTCTGAGTTATGCTCATGTACTAACCCATATGGTCCTGTATCTTGGTGGCTATGGTACCCGTTGAACTTTTTATGTTGTGAGGAGGCAGGTTATTAGTAGTTGGATGGTGTTCCCTTGTGAGGGTCTTAAATGATAGCAATGCCTTCCTTGGTTTATTCAATCTGGCTGGAACCTTCTGCTAGCAGCTGCTTCATTTGTGCTGCTAGGCATTCATGCACTGCTTTGGACCAGATGCACATCTGGACCAGATGCTGATTAGCAATCCCACTGTTAGATGTCTGCTATTGTGATGGTGATTGATTCTGTTCTGGGAGATTCCATTAGGCTCTGCTGTTACGTGTTATTGCACTACAGTTGGAAGTACACCTTGGATGGTTCTTTGGAAAACAGGGCATTTATCTTCTTGGCCTCTACTTCTCTAGTGTATCTTCTTAGCCTGGTAACCATTGCTGTGAGCTTTTATTTAGTAGTCCTGAGGCCATCAGATGTATTTTTTCACTAGCCAAGCCAGGGCATCTTCTACAATACTATCTGATGGTACTTATCTATTGAGCCTTGGTAACTGGTCTTGAGGGTTGATTGTAGCCAATTTATCCATGATCTTATGCCTTGTATCACCAACTATGCTCTAAAATGTAGTGAAATTCCAGCTTCAGGTGTCGACTGCACAGCCAGTTGTTCTTCTATGTCTTCTTGAGTGTAGGATATAATGCATAGTTAATCTATCTCAAATTGTGAAAGCAGTTTCCTCTTCACTATGTTGAAGGATTGGGTATCAATTAGTATACATGCAGATCTTCTGTCCAACCATAGTTCCCTCATATGCTTCATATAACCCTTCTCATTAGGTCAATCCATCAATTTTAGGTTTTCTTGTCTTATCTATGTATAATTTATTCTGATAGCCCTCTTATCATCAGATTGTCCTCAACATCTGATGCAGATCTTGTTAATATGGGTGACATTTGAGCATGTATGACTCCTAGTTTGTGTCATTCTCATATTTACGAGGTAAGCAGTTAAGTATTAGGATTTCTTTACTTAAGAACCCCTCCTGTTAATGTAGGTGCAGTCAGTATTTGAACACAGGTCTCCCACATCAAAGGGGGAACTTTAACTAATACACCCCCCCTCCCCAGACTGGTCTTAATATTCTATTAATATTTCAGAGTCTGTCATTTGTCAAAAGCCCTCTTTCTTGAGATTGCTTTTAATTCTTTAAATACTTTTTAAAATTGTCATTCTTTAAATCAAAATTTGTATCAGATATTGTACATTTTAGCTTTCAATAAACAACTTTATTAGATTTCTAAAGCCTGGATGCACTATATTCTCATATATAATTACACTTCTCTTACAATAGTTGTCTCCAGAATAAAAGGCATTTTAGGAAAAGGCTAAAAGCAAGATTGCAGAACTTCTTTATCATTTTATTATTGTTTTTGTTGAATTCTATATTTTTATAAGACTCTGACATATGTTTTTTCAAAGTTTTATCTTCTTTTATCTTCTTTGTATCTTTATAACTTAAATACCTGTGAAATCTGTTTGCTGAACCAACAACTTGTAATATATTCTGCTATTTGGAGATTTTATCCATTTGCTTATCTGTGATAAATACCTTGCATAGTAATATTCATTCATTCATTCATTCATTCATTCATTCATTCATTCATTCATTCATTTATTTATTTATTTGTTTGTTTGTTTGTTTATTTATTTATTTATTATCTGCCCAGAGGGGGGTTCTATATAAGAGATTTGTTGTTCCTATGGTGTGTCTTAGACACTTTAATTCATTCCAAGACCCTGGATGGCAGACCTTCAAGTAGCTATTGGCTGCTACTGCTGGATACGAGGTTACTCTGCAGTAAAGCCCCCATATCCATGACTTGAGGATGCTAATCTGATGTGTATTACAGAGAACTGTCTGGGAAAGGAAGGGGTTCTTGTTTAAGAGATATGCCCAGTTGTGTTCTCAGTGTGGCATCAGCGAAACTGCAGGATAGTGGGTAGATAAAATTCATGGGAAGCATCCAAGATGCTTCTCCTTAGATTGTTCTGTACAAGACCCTATTTTTAAAATTAGAGTCTAAGAGAGCTCAGTTGGGAATGTTGCTATTGTACCAGCCTGGGATCCTAAGTGTGTGAAGGCTCTATTTTCTTTTTATGCTGACACCAATGGATTATAATATCTCTTGACTGTTATTTGTATTCAATATCTTTTTGTATTGTGTTTTGTTTCTATGATTGCTCATTGCTGAGAGACACTGGTTTGACATGGCAGCTATACAAATTGAATAAATAGATAAACTTTGAGAGAGTAAGTTTATTTCTATCTTTTGAACCTTGTAACTTTTTTATTTTATTCTATTTTTTCTTTTTCCAAATAAACTTTTAATTGTTAATTCACCATCAGTCAATTGCAAAAGGCAGCTTTACTTCGAACAACCTATATCATGTGACAATATCTGTAACACCATCAAACATCTACATTTGCCAATATCACGTCCTTGGAAAGGACTCGATAGGCAGACAAAAATGACAAATCTACTCTGAACATCTGACTGTGTGACAAACCACATAATAATAACAACCATTTGTACAGTTGGCATTAACCCTAACAGGAGACTTTTAATTTTTTCCACTTTTCTAAGTTTTTTTTCTTTTCATAGTTTTGAAATATGCCTTTGTATTGCCTATCAAATACAATTTCAAACATTTCACTGGATCTTTAGTTGCCTTTCTTCTTTCTGAAAAAAACATCTTGTTTCAACTCAGTACACTTTGTTGAGACTCTTGATTTGAAGTCAATGTCATCATCATTTTCCATAATAGCTTTTGAAAATTACCCTGACATCTGTTGAGGGAAAAACTCTGCAAAGTAGTGTCCTTCTAGTAAACTTCTGACTTGCCTTGGTGACCCTTTTTTCTTCAGAAAATAGAGGATGGCACAAAAGGATCAGCTATCCTTTTCTTGATAGTAGCACTATTTATTTATTCCATTTTATAGCTGCCCATCTCAAGCAAGAGACTCTGGGTGGTGAACAATAATAAAACAGTGAAAAACAATTACAATATCATATAAATTAAATATATATGGCAGCTGAAAAAAATGTCATCGTAGATGTCAATATAGCCCCAAGAGGGCTCTTCATACTTTGGGGCCCCAGGCCTGGGCACAAAGCCAGATCTTCCAGGCCTCACAAAAAGTCATCAAGGTTGGATTCATCCTCAGCTCTGAGGAAAAAATGTTTCGGAAATCATGGATCAACCCTAACTCTAACCATTGGGAGAGATAGTCTCTTAGGAATTGGAAGTAACATTGGAAGAAAATGACTATATAAAGCTAGAATTCTTGATATTAAGAGAAACAAAAGCTATGTTCAGTGTGTGTCTTGGACTTCGAGAAAATAATTTTTAATAAACTGGGAGCAATTATTCCTTGGCAAGAAAAATTAATAGGAAAGGAATTATAATGATGGGACTTTTAAAAACTATGTTATCAGAAGCTAAATTAGATAAATTCCAGCAAGGAAAAAATGGAAGAGAATAGAAGACGCCACTGTATTAAAAATGTAGTGAAGATTTGAAAACAAAGTAAGAGGCACACAGAGAGAAAATGGAAATAGGAAAAGTACACACAGAATATAAAAAAATAAGGATGGTGACAGAAAGATTAAAGCCCACAAGGAGCTGGACTGGAAAACAATACTAGAAAGAAGAAAAATGTTCTTAAAATGTATTCAAAATAAAAGTAAGAGAAAAGAATGAGTATAGCAGCTGTTCAGCAAAAAAAGCAAATTGCAAATATGTAGCCAAAAATAAGGCAGAACTACTTAACCGCTATTTTGGCTCAGGCCACATCCTGTGAAGAGGGGATGTGTTTCACCAGCAACAGTGAAGGGCAGGAATGAAGGGGCTCTGATAGATTGATACAAATTCAGGCAAAGAATCCCTAGTTACTTTGTATGAATTTAAATCTCAGGACCAGAGGAACTGCTGAGTACTAAAATAATTTCCCGATGGCTTGGCTAAACATTTATGTTCTGTAGAATGGATGAAGTGTCAAAAGACTAGAAAAGGACAAATATCCCTATTTTCAAAAGAAGGGGAAAGTTCCAAAGGATTACATAGTATTTAGCAAACACAAACTGATGGATTTAAAAGTGTGCTGAAGATAATGTAATCACTATGAGAAGTCATCAAACATTTGTTAAGAATAGTCTTTGCCAACTAATACCTTACCTAGGTATTGGGTTTTTTTGATTAGGTAAATTCTTCAAAACATTGCGAGAATGCTGTTGACATAGCACACCTTAATTTTAGAAAAATGTTTGACAAAGTACTCCATATTATTCTAATTAACAATCTTAAATATTATCTGGATGGCATGAAAATTGGACCTGGCCTAGACCAAAAACTTTCCTCAGAAATGTTCATCAGGAGTTCCTTATCAACTTAGAGACAATGCCACAGTTTCATTCTGAGTGTGCTGACTTTTCACTATTTTTTATTAATAAATTGGATGGATGAATCATTTGCAGATAGCAAAAATTACAGTGACTGTAATAATTGCAAAGATATTATGTTACTGCAAGCTGGGACAGCATAACTTTATTTATGTTTATATACAATCATTGATCAAAAGATACAAAGTCTCAAGTATACAAAGCTTCTTTATAACCTAAATTAAGTATACCTATATCACATTCAGTACTAATAGCTTCTAATAGTTATTACTACAGCACAAAATTTAACCCATTTTCCAAAAAATTGTAATATTGATTATTGAATAGAAAGTTCATTGGTAACTGAATATAATTATGGCAAAGATATGACGTGTTAATTCTATTCCCTTGGCACATCAAACTTTATCTAGGCCTATGGTAGAGCTAAGTGGAGTAGACCAGATTAGATATACTATACTTCCCCATGGAAACACAACATGTTATTAAATAGGACAATGCTACTTATCTGACTGATATATGTAAAAAGTGATTATTAATAAAATCAGCAAACATGCAGTCCATTGTTGCTTATGTTTCTCTACCTCATGTTAAGCTTGGCATTTCCAAATATTGCTGAATTCCAACTTCAGTAGTTTGCATCATTAGGGGATGCTGAGAGATTTGGCCTGCAGAAGCTGGAAGTCTGTATGTCCCCTACTCCTGCTTTAAATATTAAAAATAGTGTCAAATACAATTAAAAAGATACCAATTTATCAGAAATCCATTTTTGCACAGATAGATATGTAAGAATTAATTCATTATACACAAACACACACACACACACTTTATGTTAGAAATGTCTCTAGATTAGACTGATTAATACCTATAGAGCAGTTCTGTTGTTAATTTCTTGGTTAAATTCTTTGACTTATAATCAAAATATTTCAGTTCCCTAGGATGAAGAGTCCCAGCATACTGCTGATTCATTCTTTAACAATTCTTTTACTATACATACGTTTGTGAAGAGTGAAATAGGCAACATGAGGAACACAGGTGGGCAGTGGGAATTAAATAGAAGGGCTGTTGAATGATGTAATGACTCAATACAAAAGCTTTATCCAAAATAAAGCCAAAAAGGAGAAGGTGCAATGCCTACAAAAAGTCTGAACCCCAAAGGATTAGAGAATTGATATTCAAACTTATCTGTTTATTTTTGATTTGAGAGTTGAATTAGTTTTCTGAGATCAAGTCTGTCCTGAACATTCCCAGTCACTCAGCACATTCATAGTGACCTTTCAGACCTAACCTTTTCTTATTTCCACATGCAACTGCTGTGCTAAACCTTATATGGACAGCTATTTGTTCATTCCATATTGTTCTTCATTTCCCTTCTCCCTTTGAAATTATAGTAGAAAAATGATTACAAACTTGGAAATAAATTTGCTGGCCAATTATTTAATTCTTATTATTGTAGTTAGTCCTACAATTAATGGCTTTGAAATAATACATTGTATGTTCACGTTGTCTTGAATATATACACTTTAAATTACATCTATATATTCTATGTCAGCAGGTTTAAACGGCTCTGCAACTCTCTTCCCAGATTTTAAAATCATATATTATCTTCTTGGTTTTTTTGACCCTTCTATATATTCAAGATTTCCAACTGTTCCTTTCTTTCATCCGTTTCAGATCTTTTGGTGCATAAATACTCTAAAGAATTTTGAATTGTGCAATACATTTACCATCTAGAGCCTTTGTTCTAAAGAAGTTTAAGCATTAGTCACCAATTTTTTGAGCAGTTTTAAGAAATGATGTAAATGCATGCATATTTGAGTTTAGAAGTCAGTTTATACATAATTTTTTCCAAAAAAAGAGTACATTTTAAATAATTATTTATTTATTCTTAGAGGCCGTTGTTATTTTTATAATTAACTCAAGGTGATGAACTTACCTAATATTCTTTCCTCCTCCCATTTTCCCCACAACAACAACCCTGTGAGATGGATTGAACTGAGGGAGAGGGACTGGCCCAAAGTCACCAGTTAGGCCTAAGGCAATGCTAGAACTCACAATCTCCTGATTTCTAGCCCAGCACCTTTATCACTAGATCAAATTGGCAGTTTACACAAGTGATTTTAATGATCAGCTAAGGATGATGGTCAAAAAAGTTTATGTCTATAAAATTTCTGTCACGATTATATAAACAAATTCTTTAAAATAATATTTCATTTTGGGGAGAAGAGATAGTTCTTCATCACTACTTTAAAAGCATGATTTGAAATATTTAAAAATATTTCAAATGCTGATTGATAAAGGGTTGTTTTCTCTAAATCAGCAAAATTCCATTATGAAAAAGCTAGAATTTATTTCATATTAATTTTGATACCCTACAAAATTCTTAGTACCCCTTAACAGAATAACAATGTTGGAAAGAATATTAGAGGTCTTCAAACCCCTGCTCAAGCAGGAGACCCTATATCAGGGGTCTCCAACCCTTTGCTGGCTGAAGAATTCTGGGAGTTGAAGTCCACAAGTCTTAAAGTTGCCAAGGTTGGAGACCCCTGCCAGATACCATTCCAGACAAGCGGCTGTCCTATCCCTTCTTAAAAGCCTCCATTGAGGGAACATCCACAACTTCTGAAAGCAAGCTGATCCACTGGTTAATTGTTCTCACTGTTAGGAAATTTCTCCTTAGTTCTAGATTGCTTCTCTCCTTGATTAGTTTCCATCCATTGTTTCTTGCCTTGTTTCCTGGTATGGTGTAGATGCCCTTAATCTCAGTCTAACTGATATAATATGGAAACAATTAAAGGAAATTTTTCAATGCTTCAGATACCTTTACAAGAGCATCTAATATGAAGCTGAGCCACAATGCAACAGACATATCAATATTTCTTAAACTCTTTTCTCTATTAAGTGTACATTACATTATGCCAGGTTCTTTTTTAGGATGCTTTGTAAAATTCTGCAAATGAACTTGATTTATGAACTTTGTCTGACTGGATCTGTATTTGAGGAATTCACATTTCAACTCTATTTTGAAAACAGTTTTGCTTTCAAATAGAGTTTGCAGGCTTAGAAGGCATTAAACCAATTAAAGTAAAGAAACTGATAGGCAAAGGGTTAAAATAATGTACTCAAAGTTGGATGCTAATCTTCTGAAGTCTTGCAGAACTATTGTTAGTTTGTTGATTGTTTATTTATGTGACTGCTATTTCACCAATGCAACTCTGGTCAGGAATTAAAATACAATGTTGAAGAAGAAGAAGAAGAAGAAGAAGAAGAAGAAGAAGAAGAAGAAGAAGAAGAAGAAGAAGAAGAAGAAGAAGAAGAAGAAGAAGAAGAAGAAGAAGAAGAAGAAGAAGAAGAAGAAGAAGAAGAAGAAGAAGAAGAAGAAGAAGAAGAAGAAGAAGAAGAAGAAGAAGAAGAAGAAGAAGAAGAAGAAGAAGAAAAA
>NW_015386406.1:1578587-1591673 GCF_001527695.2 Protobothrops mucrosquamatus
GTGGCTCCCAGATACACCATTCACAACTGTGGGTTTAATTAGTTTCCTGGCCTCCATATAAATTAATATAAAAGATATAAATAAATATTTTATAAATTTATACATCTTATTCACTGGATATCAGAGAAATACAGGTATGCTATGCATATTGTTTGAAAAATATAGGTTCAACATATCTAGAAAATATTAGTTTGAGGAAGACTGTTTTGTATGAACTGAAATATAAAAGCTATTGATTCATCCACAAATGTATTACATTAATTGCTAGATTGTACAATACTGTCAGAGTCAAACTCTACTACTAAGAAAAAGTATTGCTTAAATTGTCATCTTTTCATTAGAATTTTGAATGATCTCAGGTAGCCTAAACCTAACCAAAGGGGAACATCAAAGTAGACAGGAGATTAACAGTGCAGACAGGATATGGGTCACAGGCAGAACTTCAAACACTTCAAGTAGGCTAAAGTTCCTCAAGAAAAACATTGCTCCTTTTATGAAACTTGACCCTTGGGGGGGAAAAGTTAATACATTTTTAACACAATCACCTCACTATATGTTGTTTTATAGCACTTCAATAAGTTCTTCATGATTTCTGTAAACATGATTGCTTCATGACTTTTCTTCATTGATTAAGAAAAGCAATATTTATGGGAAGAGCATAGGAATAGCAAAACCGAAGAAAGTTGACTCTTTACATTGTAAAATGAAAGGGTTACTATATTGTATTTCAACTGAAAGGGTTAATTCAGTATTTAACTAAACCAAACTAATACAATTCAAATAAATAGAACAATAATATTAATTGTTATGTATAAAACCTTCACATATTGATACTTTTTTACACTGTAACAACTTTTTTTAAATAACTCCAGTATCATAACATAGGTTAAATAGGGAAAAGCTTTAATGGAAAATTGACTGCTGATTAGAGCCTAAATACAAATTGATATAAAAGTTTTGATTGGACCTTAAATTGAGTTAGTATGGAATATTTTGAACAGTGTTACAAGGCGCTACTGGGATCATCACAGAATAGCTAGTCCAAACTAGGATTTCATTCTGATTATCTTCCCTAACCTGATGCCTCTAAATGTGTTGAATTTTAACTCCAGGAGTTCCCAGTCACTATGTCATTGACCATATTGTTTGTGAAATGGTTTATTTATTACTAATCCTTCCAAGATTTGAGGAAAGTGGAAATTATGACCTAATTGAAATATCTAATCTGGGTATTTGATGATAATCATCTATCAAAGACTTTGATCAGATCTATAGAAGCATCATCGCATTCTATTGTAATATATCCTGTATGTTTATTTTCTGTATCTTTGATCTGATTCTGCAAAATCCATAGATCTATAAATTAGATTTTGGAAATATAACTACAGTAACCTTGGTTCTATTTTCATCTCTGTTGGGCATTGAATTTTATTAGTATTCACTTCTTCAGTAACTTCTGTCTCTTACTGAATTACTACAAGTGACTCGACTTCTGCAGACAGCTGTCAGATCTACCTCCATTTTACACAATGTTTCTCAGAACACATCTTTAAATCTGTTCTCTTTTGGCTTTAGCAGTAACTGGTCTGAAGGGGATTAGTACCGTATATTTCTGTAATTCATGGATTGTGATCATTTACAGCAGTATTGTTTCTCCCTTTGTTCTTAGTTTCATGAATCCAGGTGGGAAATTACCAGCATGTATTTAAAAGGCTTATTATGGAGTGCAAGAAACAGTGCAAGTACCAGGAACTGCATGTTTTGCTCTATATTTTCCTGCCCTGGTCTGTATGTTTTGTTTTAGTTTGCTCTGGATTTAAGTCACCTGATTTTAATTTAAAACTGGGTAAAATTAAATTTTTCATTTGCCATTATTTGAGTTTCTTTTGTTTTCTAATGTATTACTCTGCTTTCTGAGCTGTAACTCCACTATGCATTGAGAGGTTCTGGGACTAAGTTTAAAAGAGGTCATATACAGTTCAGAATTGTTTAGAAAAGAGATGGGGGGGGGAGAAGGGAACTGGGAAAGATCTTTTAAGAGGGTATTCTGGTGGCAGCTCTGTAATTCCAGAAATAGCTAATGTTCAGAGGATGTTCGGCCATCCCTTGCATGTAATGAAGATCACTATTTCATGGTAGAAGATCATATCTATATAGCAGCCAGGAAGCAAATCCAAATAGCTGTTCCAGTGACTACCTAACATTCTTTATTCACTAGTTGTGCATCAACATTTATTTATTTATTGAACAAGAAGAAAATTGGTCTCAAAATCCCCATTAACGAGGAGGTGACTGAGATTTATTGGTATCTGTCTTCTAATCCATTCTCTCTTCAGGTTAGTGGACTGCAGCTTATCTGACTTCTTAAGCTTCAATTAAATCCCAAAGGAAGCTATAGGTAATAAGGATATTCCTATCATTTCTCCTCTTTTAGATCTGGGCCCAAAAGGAGACAGGGAGGCTGAGCAATGATGTTAAAATATGAAACAGAAATTATAACATTCTTCTTGCACCATCAAAGAAAGTTCAAAAGTGGCATGAGAATGTGATAGGAAAAATAGTTTTCTTGTTAAGGTAACAAAGTCTTTTTGGAAACCAGCACAGTATTTGCATTTACTTGTTTGCTCAGTTGACTCAAAGGAGAAATAGAGAGAGAAGGAAAGGAAGACAAGACAATGCCATAGGAACAAGTGGATGGGGCCCTTGATTTGTAGTATGTAGTTGTGTATTTAGAAATGAAATTATTTGTAAACCTTAGTACTCCTGCCCTTTTAACCGAACCTTGAGCTCACCTGTTGAATCTTTCCAAGTACCATCTTTGAAAGCTATTCTACACCCTCCCCCTAACCATTTAATTTATTGTATAACCTTTACACCTCACTAAGAGACTTCCTGAGTTATTGTAGTTACTCCTTCCCCTCCCCTCCTTTCCTCCCATTGCACTGGCAAGTAGTCAAATGATTGTCATTGAGGCATTTCGAGCACTGATATATATTGTTAGAAATTGCCTAGCTAACATTGACGTTCTCTTCCTTTTTCCTTTTCTACCCTCACTCTTTCTTTCCCTTTCTAAAAAAAAAAAGTTAAGGGAGGAAATGTATGCTTATTGGCTGACTTTAAAGCATTTGCACGAAACTGCTGGCATTTGCTCAGGTACAGTCTTTGCAAGGGCTTTAATAGGTCAGCTCAGCTCAACGGCTTCTGCTTCCCTTGCCCGCCCTTACTTTAACAAAGCTGTGGCTATGTTTGTACAGCTGCATTTTTAGCAGTGGGAGTTCCACCGATCTCACATGCGTTCAGTTCCTCTGCCTCCTCTTTGCCATTTTTACCAGTGCACAAATGCCCACAGATTTGAAACTATAGGAGAAAAAAAAAACCCTGTCTGACTAGCAGGTTAAATGCTCAAGAATTCACGTCCTGTTTTTTTTCCTTGCTTGATTTCCTGCTGTTACAGTAAGTAAATGGTCTTTTTCGCCTTTTCTATGTATTTGTCTGTCACTGATTGGATAAGAATGAAAGAAACCATGGCTTTCAGCAACTTTTATAGGATTTCAAGGAACCTCTGTTCTTCATGTGCTACTCTTGATATTCTTCCTCCAGGAAAGATGGTCACAGAGACAGGTAGATGAACTGTGACTTCACTGGGGAGGAGTAATATTTGAATAAGTCCAAGAAATACATGTTATTCAGTGGCAGAATGGCAGCTAAAATTATTTTTGAATTTCTGCCATAAATTACAAAATTAAACATCTGGGAAGGTATTACATTTGCAGTTGTACAGAAGGCAAAATCAAGACACACTGCTTAAAAAAATGTATCATCCATTTCCAGTCACTCTTTTGTTCTTTTCTCCTGTCTTTCATATGGTAAAAGGAGAAAAGTTTTTTTAACATTTGTAATCAAACTAATAAAAAGTTGAATATATTAGAATTAAAATTAAGTACTGTCAAGTTTGTGTTCACCAAAGGCTTTAAAAAAAAATCTTGTCATGATTTATTGCCAGAGCACCAGTCAGTTTTCTAAAAGAAAAGGTACAAATCAGAAAATTATCAGTCACAAAGGACTAAAATTAAAATTTCAAAATTCGAAGATCATTCATAGTTTGAAGGGGAAAAAACCCACTCACTCAGTTCAGTGTTTATTTATGTTTTTCATTTGTGTTTATTTGATTTTCTTTTTAAAAACAGTCATTATTGTTCAATGACAATTTCGTTATAGTAAAATCATATCATCAATATGTTTGAAACTTCTTATTTCACAGGTTTTATAAGCCTTCCCTATCATGGATTCTGCATGGTTCGCAATCACTACATCAGAAAATGGCAGACTGGATGACACTAGTATGCCAAAAACATATCTTAAATGTCTTCTACTGAGAAAGAAATGTTAATTTTCAGGAGTAGTAGAGATTTCAGAAATATGAATTGTTTATGACTGTTAAATTATGCTCCTTATGGAGTGTTCAAAACAGGGGTCTCATTGAAGCACAGTCTGGCTACTTCTAAAAAATCCTAGAGTAAGTTTCTATGAATACTCAAGAGATACATATTATGTATCCACGATAATCACTTTGACAGGTTTAAGCTTCAGTCAATTGCTACTGAACTATACATACAAATATCCATAATATCTGTAGAACTGTAAATTTTTATGAAGTAGTGAGTCATTGGCAATCTGAAAGGAAATGGATTGAGCTAGACAATTCTGCAATTTTTCACCAATTACAAAATGCCTTATTTAGTTTCTGTGTCTCTATGTTGAACTCATCTATTCGTTTTCTTCTACTTCAGATTTTGTAATAATTGAACATTATCTTTCTGCAGTGTTAAAATGTATCTACTATGTACTTTCACAATTCTGCAAGTCCATAGTTGATAGAATACAATCAGAAAAAATTATCTAGAAACCCTTAAGTAATAAGAGTCAACACCTTTAGTATGAATTAAGCATATTTATGATAAGCCTAAGTCCTTCAAAAATAGATCAACCTGGCCTGGAAGAAAATGTGCTGTTACTCAATGGAATAGTTAAACAGAGATGTAATCACAGTATTCTCTTTGCAAATCCTGCATATACAGAAGTAAAGACTTAGTGTAAACCAAGATCACACAACTTGATCATACTCTGAACCATTCTGGTCTTGGAATGGCACTCTGGTACTGCATTCCAAGAAATAGGTAGAGGAATGCGTATGTGATGATGGATCCAGACAAAATGAATACATGTTTTATTAACATTTAAAGTTTAATGTAATGATCACACATCTTATTTAATTGGATGAAAAAGAAAACTGTGAGAACCAATGAGCTATAGGTTCATCAATCTTTTCTTTATGTAACTGTAACTAGGATATAAAACTCTAGACAGGCCGTGTGAAAATTAGGCTTTTCTAGACTCTCTATCTCTATAGTTTTCCATCTACCTCTTTCCCATTGGTCACATAAACACACATACACATATATCCAGGACTGAAATGGACAGAGATGATAAGGACACTCTCCAGCTCTGTTTACCATGCCATGGACCCAATCACTATACGAAGGACAAAAATAGTGGAGCATTAGCATTTAATGAGTGTTGTACCTATCACTGATTTGAATTCTTTGTTCATAAAGGTGAGATAAATAAGCAACGGAGGGAACGCCCTGATTATCTTTTATATTAACATCAAGATGGCATCCTCTGTTAGAGCAAGATCAAAAAGGGTGTGTCATGCTGATTTCTCAGATTCTTAGCAAATATATTGTTGCTTTTAAATTTTGTTTTTTAAAAAACAAGATAGCAGCAAGAGAAAAATGAAAAGTTAATTAACAAATCTTTCCTAAATATAAAATGTTTTTTTGATAGCGATGAAGGTATCTAAAGAAGAAGTGGGTTGACCTGGATAACTTACCCATTTATTTAGAGATATATTTGAAATAAGGGGAATGTGTTTATGCCAGATATGATCTTCTATTCATCCCCTTTCAATTTTTTTTTCGTTGTTTTGTTATATTCAAGCTCTGAAATAAGACATGATTATAACACAAATTCTTCTGTTGTGACAGAAGATGCCGCCTTCTATGCTAATCAAAACAATTCAGGCACACTGAATTGCACGAACAGTGGTAATCTTGCTAAAAGGAAAGATTATTACAAAGATCTAGCTTTGAAGTGGGTATGGAATGGGAGAAAGAGCAAATGCTGGCAGAACTAAACAAACATGTGAAGGGGAAAACATTAAAGAGCTCTTTGTTCCAAACAGCAGAAGTTAACTACTCAAGGTTAAGAAAGAAACCACCCCTATATACTTCTCCAGGCTCTGAGAAGGTAATTATTGAGATCTAGTTCTGCAGGACTGTGAGATCCTTTTATGCTTTTTTCATTTTAATGCCTGATTAACATAAAACTAAAGAACAATATTTTCTTTAACAAAAGAAAGAGGGAGAAACATAGATTAACAATATGATTAAAGTAAACTTAGGGGAAAGGCAAAATGAAAAATAGGGAACACTAATTACCTATATTATTGGTCATGAATTAAGTGCTAGATATAATAATGCTGCTTAATTGAAACTACAGTGATGTTATTCCTTTGTTAGAATCAAGGGAAGTGACACACATTTTCAGTTCTCTTAGTCACAGATGTAAAAAGTAGTGAGGATTTGATTGTATGGTTGTGGCCATCATTTGGACTTTCCTCTCCTCTAATGGATACCACCCCCCCATGTGCACAAGCTCCTGGTATGACATAATAGAGAATTAATGGAACATCTGGGTTTATTTAAAAAAACCCAGAAAGCAATTTTGGATGAAGAAAAGGAGGAGGGGAGGAGGAAGAAGAAAGAGGAATATGATCAATGGACTCAAATTATTTGATGAAGAGGATGGAATCCTTAATATATAATTTTTTCAAAGTGCAGAAAAGTATTTTGTTTGGGAAATATATAGTCTGTTAGACTTATATCCTGATTTCATTCAGTGTTGTGTGCACAGTGGTATTTTGATCTATTTTTTCACACAAGAAACTACCAAATACTCTTAGTCACTGAGATTTTATTTAGGTACCCAAAGTTATCTAGTGATTTGAAATTGTGACTCTCTGATGCCAGTCCTGTACCATAACCATTATATTACAGTAGATGGCTATATGTGTTATTTCTAATATTCTTTAAATAAATTATTCATTCATTGTTATTCACTCCGCGTTTTAGGTAAAAGATAGGCACTGGTAGAACTTGAGGGAAAACATCCAAGTAGGTTGTACTGATTTCTGACTGACAAAATATATCAGTATAAGAAACAGTGGCATGAAAGTATAATTCCCTTTCTGGGCAACCTATTAGCACTTATTTATTCCTATCTTTCTACAGATAAAGGTTGGACGGACATGATCCACAGGCCACATGTGAAATATGTACTCTTGTACTCCTCTGAAATTCATAGCACAAAGATCACATCACTAAACTTGGCAAAGGACACTTTTCTTATTCTGATTAAAATTGCTACCAAAATAGATATGTTAAGCTAAAGTGTAATAACACAACAACAACAAAATGAGTTAAATATTTCAGCACCACCATTCAGTGACATAAACAGATATTTTACATACAAAAGCCTTTCCCAAAGATGTTTTTTCTGAGACAACTGGACTTTCTTGTTTTTTCTTTGAAGACGTGTTGCTTTTTGGATAAGAAGCGAAATGTCTTCAAAGAAAAAACAAGAAAGTCCAGTTGCCTCATGAAAAAGCATCTTTGGGGATTGACTTCCAGTTTTGTGTCACAGTAAGAGGGATGCAGGAAGGCAGGGCTCTGCCTTCCGCACTCGATTTTGCCCTGCAGGGGCCCCTGAAAAGGGCCTAAAGTCACCCCAAAGAGGCGATGAAGAAGGAGAGGTGCCTTGTTGATCACTGAGAGATGGCGGTCTTTCTGTTTGATCCAAGGAAAGCCCTCTAAAACGGCTGGAGAAAGACTGGCCAAAGCTCTGCGGCTGGCCATTAGCTGCTGACAACCGAAGAACAAAAGCTTCAATTAGCACATTGTAAACAGCATGTTTGGAACTGGGTGAGAATATTGATCCTTTCTTTACTATTTTACTATTTTAGCTCCCAAGAAGCTAAAAACCTGGGATGTGAATGGAAGTGGTGTTTTAATTTTTTTATGGGGGACAGAAATACACAATACTGAAATGAAAGTTATACAAAGCAACAGTTTTGATAAATTTGAGAACTAAGATAATTATTAAGATTTTCTCTTTGGAAAAAAATCACTGAGGTGAAATATAAGAAATATAAGAATTCAACCCTTTGTTTTAAGAGTTGAAAATGGCCTTTGAATGACATTTAGTGGTGGATTTGAATATAGCACTATAACTAACCCCTTGGCTGCTTGGTGAAGGGAGAATAGCTGGCAATAAAAGAAAATATTTTGGCATATTTATCATCCTGACCTTAAATACCTACTGAGCTTAGATTTTAATTTCAAAAGCTAGTGGGAGAGAAAGAAAAAATGACTTTTGAATATGTCTGGCTGCAGGGAGGTTGAACATTTTGAACACTTGGAACATTGTGGACTACAACCTGCCTAATTGATAATTTTCAGAATACTTGAGACAAAGGATTTCTATAAAATAGAAATTAGGACTGGATTATAAAGGCTACATATAAAGACTAGGAAACTAGAGGAAACTTTGTTCCACTCTTACTGAGACTGGTGACACTAGATGATTTCTAGGAATGATGCCTCAAGAAAAAACAAATACCTTTCAGAAGTAAATATTCTCCATGCTACAGCTAATTCATCAGACAATTGTTGCACACAAAGAGGACATAAAAAGAAACCATAATGAGACTAAAAATAACCTAGATAATATAAATGACCAAATCTCCAAATTGAAGCTACAGCTGGAAATTTCCCAGATAACGACTACAAAGTATGAACAAATAAACCAGAAACCAGAGAATGAAGCAGAAGAAATGGATCTAGAGATGGAGGAAAGAGGAGAAGAAAATATGGATTGCCATATACAAATAAAATACTGCAAGACCTACCTGTAACAATGAAAATACAAAAGACCCCTTACTCCTTTTTCCAAAATATACCCGATGACAAGGAAGAAGATGCTAGAAAATGGAACATAGAGCAGGCAGAGGAAATGTTTAGGGAATGTGGATGGGTGGAGTTCCCCCCCAAAAAATACTCTACCTAAATTGTCTTCCTTTAATATGATTAAAAGAATGGATGACCCTTAGATATAACTAGATTTTTATAATGGAAGATATGATTTAGAATTAAAATAACATTTTTTGTTCTTTTTTTGACATGAAAAATTTGAAAATAAGAGGAGGATTGGTATGAATAAATTTTTTTAGCTATATAAATGTAAATAATATTGAGAACATCATAAATAACAAAGATACTTTAAATATTGATGGGAAATCAAACTTTAATAAGAGCATGGAAAACAGGATATTGTGAACTGATATTATTATTTGTATAATATTAGTAAAATATGATGAAGATGTCTATATCTAATTTTGTATACATCAATAGTACTAAGAATTGTAATTGTCTAATGAGGGGAAAATGAAAAAAATATGGGGAAGAAAGGAGGATCAAGGAAAAAATACTGGATTCTGCAGGTAGTGAATATATTTATATTGAAGAAGTTAATGTTAAATATGTAAACCCAGACATGTTATTTACTAAGCTCTAAAGATTGCAATTTTTAAAATTTTAATAATACTTATAAAAAAAGCATCTTTGGCACAACTATGACCTAGATGACTGAGAATCTCCATAACTACAGAAGCCTACAAAATATAAATTAAAGTAAAAAAATTCCTCTGCTGGTTTTCCCTTATACAGACATTTGATTACAAGTACCACTTATAAATTAGGGATTGCTTACACACAGCCTGCCTTTTTCTGATATCCCCTTTAAATGTTGGAATATAGGAAGAATTCCCCCAAGATGCTTAGATGGGAATAGCCAATATAACCAAACGCTTGTTGTTAGCTTTCTTCTGATGGTTGAAAGTGGGTTAAATGTTGGGTTGCACTATTTAAATGAAGATGTTTGGTTAGCATAATTTTTCTAGTGACCTTTTTTCCTGCTTAAAATAAAAGAATTTGCAACATGGACTTAACTAGATTGTAACTGGGGTCAGTATGTCATGAGAACACTTAAACTAATTTAGAGTCACTACCATCATAGAGAGGTCAGGCCTACTCTCGCTACATTATTATCACTTTGCACATATACCCTATGTAGTGGGCCCGGGGATAAAAAGTAAAGTAACCAAAGAGAGAACAAAGTCTGTCTAGAACTTCATCTCTGTCATGAAAGGTTAAGAATTAAACCTCTAAGTTACCAGTTTATACAAGACTGATTAGGAAAAATTGCTGTAGACTCAGAACTGTTTGAAGCTAAAAATAACGCCTTATGAATAGTTGGCCAATTCAACTAACTCAGTGTTTCTGTTCCATGACACATTAATCTCCTATGACATAGAGGTTAGCTTGGTTACTTCATTCTTAACCACTTTCTTGGTTCACACATTATAGAATAATGTATCACAAAATAAGCTAAATAAATTCATGAAACATAATAAATTACAAGAAAACAACCAATTTTATAAAATAACCATGTACAGCATGCAGGGCATGTGCAGTTGCTAACATTTTTATTCAATCAACTTAAAGTATTATGCAAACAGAGTTGAAGGATGCAGAGGTAGGTGCTTGACAAGTTAAAAACTATCACCTGAAAATAGTTGTGTATAATTTAGCCAATAGTCTTCCTCAAGGCCAAATAAATTATAAAGCCTGATATTTTTGAGGGAGAGAAGTCAAGTACAAGGTTGTTATATGTCTTTTTCAATCATGTTAGATTGGAGCAGCATATCAGTGCAAGCAAGCTGTCCTATGACTTATCCTTGATAACAAAAAGCATGGATTTGAGAGGAATGCAAAAAGTGGCACTAGTAATGTAACACAACAAAGAATGGGCAATTGAGACAACACATATCCTTCAAATAGATAAAATCATATGCAATATATGTGCCTTTCTCCTCTTAATCATAATTGCTGCTAAATGTATGTTTCCTTCACAGACACATAACTCACTGCTACCTTAACTTGGGCATGTCAGGACTTAATATTTCCCACTAATGTTACATCTGGAGATGTTCAGATATTAACCACAAAACTGGCAAGTACTTGAAGAAAGAGGTAATATATCATTTTCCCCCCTTTATAGATGCATTCCAGCAATATAACAATGTCACTCTTTAATAGTTGTTGTAATTCTGAAACTCTGTGATCAGCAAAGAGGTGGTATCTTTCTTTAAGTACTGTAGGGCATCCATGTGGGCCTGGCTCCAAATGCATGGCTATAGATTTACAGACCAATATTCCATTTGTACTGCAAGACTGATAGATCTTCAGTGGTAAAATTTCTAAACACACCTGCTTTTAAAATATGCAATTGGCTAAAAACATTTCTATCTTAAGTCCAGCTATCCCATTCCCTGGAGATCTGCAGTCAGTTAAATACAGATAGTTGTTGCGTATAGTTGCAGTCCTTGACTTACAACCACAATTGAGTCTGGAATTACAGTAACAAGTCATGTCAGTTGTTAAATGAGCCATGTCACTGACCCAATTTTACAACATTTGCAGTTATCATTAAGTGAATTTGTGGACATTATCACAATGGGCATTTTCTGCCAAAAACAAGAGGTACAAAATGCAGCAAAAAGCATTGTAAGTCATCATATAACTATAGGAGTTGTAAAAGCAGGTCAGTTACTGAGTGCCCAAAACGCAGTCAGATGACTGGCAGGACAGGTGATGGGCAGAACTTCAAATCTGTGTTATAAGTATCTTTCTTGGATTACATCATAACTTTGAACAACTCTAAGTGACAATAAATTGAGGAATACCTGTAATACCAAGCTAAGTAGCCTCCTACATTGCTATGTAATCTAATCTCAATGAACTGTTGTTCTTTAATGTTTGATTCTTTATCTTACTGTGAAGATTCTGCCAAAGTATTGTTGTCTTCTGATTGCTGTTTTAGAAGCACAAACTCTGATTTGGTGCCAGCCTGCTGTTTTCTGTGGCCCTTCTGAACTATGAAACAGGTAGCTATTGTGATAGATTGTGTACTCTGCTTGTTTGGGATCTCCTGGCTCTTTTGGTGGATAGCCAGTGGAATGATACCTTTTAGGAGGATGTTAAGCTAAAAGAAAAGGAATCATGAGGATCTACAGTGATAAGGAAATCATTTGCCCTCTTCCCAAGATTTAATCCAACCAGATTTTCAGTTTTTATTTAAAAATGAAATCTCTTATTCTTCCAAAGCCAAGAAATAAAATATAGAATCACTATTTTGCCTATTTTGTAAGAAACGTAGTCTCCTGTATTTAACAGTAAGAAACCGTAGCACCAATGATAATGGCTGGCTGGATTAGAAATCTAGTAGATGAATTTGTTAATCATGGTTGGATTTTTTTCATGCAATGTGCTTTGAAATTAAACCCATCTGATTCAAATATTCATGAAAACTCAACAGAAAAACTACAGCTCATATGCTGTTGTTATGAAAAAAGATAGTATTGCTAATGAAAATATCCAATACTTGGAATAGAGGTAACCCATGTTGCTGTACATATCTTGGTACCAAGATCAGTTTTTTGTGATTAATACTGAGGAATTGATCTCTCAAATCCTTGAAAAATCAAGTATGCAATATATTCTTCATTTATTTATTTTATTTTATTTATTTTATTAAACTTATATGCCGCCCTTCTCCCAACAGGACTCAGGGCGGCTTACAGCATATTAAAACGATACAAACACTATCCCCAATAAAAACCAATTAAAAACAAATATTTACCGCTGTGATTACCATTAAAATTCTAATTAAAATTGTCCCTATTTAAAATTCTCCCTAGGCCAGACCCGCTTGCTGAAAAAGCCATGTCTTGAGGGCGCGGCGAAAAGATAGGAGATCCGGAATCGTCCGGATCTCGGGGGGTAGTTCGTTCCAGAGGGTGGGGGCACCCACAGAGAAGGCCCTCCCCCTGGGGGTCGCCAGCCGACA
>NW_015386406.1:1591781-1627966 GCF_001527695.2 Protobothrops mucrosquamatus
GACAGTGATGGAATCAGCTGACTATGCCGAGGCGCCGGCAACCACAGCCACTCGGTCTTGGAAGGGTTGAGTCTGAGTCTGTTCCTCCCCATCCAGACCCGTACGGCCTCCAGGCAACGGGCCATCACGTCAAGGGCATCGTTGGGGTGACCTGGGGTGGAGATGTACAACTGAGTATCATCAGCGTACTGATGGAACTTCATATCGTTGTACCATGTTTTATTTATAGAATATGTTACTAAAGTAAAGCACATACTTAGGAAAAGTGGACAAATGTGTTCAAAATGCAGATTAGTCTTATTCTACATTGCAGATCTCTTCTTGTTTTCCTGAGAAAACCTGCAGCTATCTGACAATATGACTTTTGACAACTGATGCACCATTTAACAGTGGTAGAATGATATATCTAAATTTCTGTGGCAGGGCAAAACCCCCATGAGTTAAATATAAGGTATTACAAGATGCAAAGAAGAGGACTGGGCCTATCTGAGTTGAAATTGTATTTTGCAGTTTGCTATTTGATTTGGGTGAAAGAGTGCATGCTTCTGAGAAACAGAAGGCTGTTGAGTTAGATTAGAAGAACACAATCTGGGATTTGAGTGGCATGGATATTTGTGATATGATGAAGTCAAGGTTAATGTGGATTTTAAAAATCATTATATTTAGACATATGAAATAGATTCAAACCCAGGTTGTGCCCGAAACCATGTCTGTGGCCCTAACACAAGAAGCATTTTACAGATGAGAAGTAAACAAACATAAATAGCTAACTTATGATGAGATAATAGAATTTTGTCAAAGGAAATATAAAATAAAATCAAGTGAATAACTTGTGGCAAAAGGATATAGTTGTCAATTGTTTTCTTTATGGTTTTTAGAAACATTTAAAAGAGACAAAGGAGTTTATGGTTCTGAACATTGTAAGAATTTTAAATAGAATTATGTACAAATGATGAACACATTATTGCTAAAATGTATATTAAAATTAACGAAAGAACAAGGGAAGTTATGTGTGATAAAGTGGGTTGAAAAGTATAATATACAATAGAACAATGGGAAAATATGTACTTGAAAAGACTGAAATTTATACAATTAAAATCTTAAATGATTTTTTTATAAAATTGATGTACTGTTGGTATATTTTACTAGAATATATAAGGCACTTCAAATTTATGTTGAAAATGTGAACAACAAAAAGAGATATTTTATTGTGTTTGGTGAATATGTTAAAAAGTTAGATTTTTTTTCGCATTCAAAGAAACACATTGATTCAGGGGATTTAAAGATTGATAAACAGGTTTTGTTTTGGGTTTGTTTTTCCAAAAAAGTTGGGAAAAAGGTATGGAATTTTGTTTTTGTACATGGAAACTGCAATGAGATTACTGTATGTATAAAGGTAGAAAGATTCAACATTACCCACAATAGAGGAATGGTTGGTGAAGACAATGAAATTTGCTAAGATGCTAAATTGATTTTTTTAAAATCAAAGACAATTATCTATGTTTACTGCAGGCTGGAAACATCTTATAGACTTTTTGTGCGAAACAGAAAAATTGAACTTATGATTTATGATTTTGATGATTCCACAGGGTAAGCTATAGAAAGACCTTATGTATTAGATCTAGAGAAACTGTATGAATGAAGAAGTAGATCATATGTTCTACATGGAGCAGGTCACAATGTCATTCTTTTTTAAAACAAAGCTGAACTGAACAGGATTTCTAAAACTTTAGTGATTGGCTAACAGATAATATTCTGTTAGGTGAGTGAGTGCTTTGACTTGATATAAATTAAATGCCACTCCTGTGAACCAATCATTAACTATATACTTAAAAATCATTGTCTTAAAAGTCCCTTATTGGTCCCAGATTCAGAATTGTATTAATAGGTATTGACCAAATGGCATGACACTATGATTTTGAGATGTGCTTGGACTGCTTTGCTAAAGCCATATAGTTCATGTGATGTTTGTGTTCACATATACTCAGAGAATATGCTGGCAAAATAATATCTTTGGCAGCTTGAAGAAATCTGAGAAATTTATTGTCTTTTTACATACCCTTCCCCTGCTCTAGGATAAACAGTAGGTGAAATATTGCAATGGAGCTATTTTGGTAGGTGTGCAGTTGGGCTGTCATATTATTCTTTTTCTTCAGATTTTAAAGCATGATTGTCTGTAGCCTAAGCTGGCTGTTTTCAGTCTCCATTTCTTTAATCTTTGCCAATTTTAAAAATAACAAGAATTCCATCATGTGATTTCTTTAAAATAATTCCCAGAAATTATTTATTGAGCTTGGCCTGATTACAGAGGAGGCAATAGATGTGTGCCAATATCTCCATTACAGGTTTTCCCGTCTCCAAAATATTTTAGACTAAAATAGAGTTCATAAAAGTGGCCTCCATAGGGGGAAAAACTATTATTTGGGGAATATATAGTTTGCAGGATATAATCTGGGTCGGTCACTGGGATCAAAGGTTTTGTATTCCAGGTTTTTGACCCATGCCAGAGAGAAGTTCCCTGAAGATGGACTCCATCTTCAAGTCCCCTGAAGATGGACTCCAGCATGAATCCAAAAGCTCAGAAGACTAAAAATCTCGGGTCCCGGTGACCGACCCAGATTGGATCCTGCAACATTATCTTGGGACACGTATATTTGCCTTTATTCGTAACATATAGCTTATACTGTATATCTCTTAGACTCAAGTTGATGATTTGAAGTCAATTCAAAGTGCTAAGGAGTATGAGACAAGGGTTTTATACAATTCTCTTCCTGAGTATGGTATCTTCCAGATGCGTTGCTCTCATCATCTCATCTGGATGGGGAAGTCAGGACATCCGAGGCTATTAGATTTAGATAGGCTGTTATAAGTAACATCCTCTCTTTGAGGTGAGGACTTCAAGTCAAGTTTTCTTTAAAAAGTTGCAGTGGTTTGTCATTGCTTGCTTCCAATGGCTGAGAGAAAGGAACTGGACTAAGGTCACCCAGTGACTTTGTGCTCATGTTGGGACTAGAAGTTATGGTCTTGTGGTTTTTAGCTTAGTTCCTTAACCACTACATAAAGCTGATTGCGGGACTGGCCTAGGGGAAACTTTTAGAGGGGTTTTAATTATATTTTAATTAGATTAAATTTAAATATTTCCTTTTTAACTAATTTTTAAATTGTAATGTTATTTATGTATTTTATCTGATTGTTAGCCGCCCTGAGTCCGCAAGGAGAAGGGCGGGATATAAATTTAATAAAATAAAATAAATAAAAAAATAAAAAAAATAAATATAAGTATAAAATCATTTCAGCTATGGTGATGGTAACGGGGAACTTTAGGCAACTTTTATTACTAACTGAACTCGGATGGAAAATCTACTATATCTGCAAAAGTGTAATTTTCCATCAAAAGAACCACTCTACATTTTTGTCACTGGAGGCTCTTAACACTTAAGGACACTCCTGCCTTTTTAAATATAGTTTCAGCAATAACTGAAAGTTTCCCTTGCTTTATTCCTTTTCTCTGGTGGCAACTCTAAACAATAAGCTATGAACAAAATGTTGCCTTATGAATTAGGATTCTGCCTTTTAGTTTCCATTATGTAGTGACAACATCATCAAAAGAGAGAAGATTGCTCTGTCATCCTAGGATGATTCTAATCCAACACCATGGATCCATAATCTTCCTAATGTCTCAGCAGAGTCTTTCCCATTAGTTAAAATCTTATTTCACTATCAAGCATAATGAATTGGGGAGCATTGTCAAGTTTTTCCCCTGTGCATTAATGTTTTCTCCATGTAAGAGATTGTAAGGATTATAATTCTCTGCCATTTCATTTGTGGAAGAAAGTATCCCTTTTATACTCTGCAGATGAAAGACCATGTGACTATTTCTTTGGGAACTTGGGGTTTCTGACTAAGACCATAGCTGAGTTCACAATCACTCCAATGCCATAAGCACAAATAAGCAAGGTAGTAAGATGGCTAAGATTACTTTTAGTGGAGAAAAATAGCTGCAACCCCAAGGGGTTCTACATGATCTGCTTCTGAAGCACCATCTGAAGATTTAAATCAGTGTAGGCTAAGAAAATCTCATGCATTTTTTTTCCTGCCAGTTGCCACCTATTGGGTAAAAGAGAATTTGCTTTCAGAAGTGAAAGGAAGAGTACTGCAGGAAAATCCCCATGACTGGAGTATGCTATGCATGTGCAAATATCTTGTTTTTCATTATGCAGGCATCCCTATAGTAGTTGGAAGTCTTCCTAGCTTTCCATTTAAATTATATTCCAAGAGACAATATCATGAGGGAACTCTTTTCAACTTTTTCAATGGCAGTCCTATTCTCATAACTAAAGAAGATTCCTGTCTTTGATAAATTATTGGATAATTTTTCTTTCTGTTAGAGAAAGATGGAGAAATAATCTACTTCTCACCCCACCCCAGTTTTGGAGATAATTTGGAAAGAATTTGTGCTAGGTAAAAGTGAGTGACTTTCAATGATTGTTCCTCTGAACTGTCCAGGAGACTATGTGACAGCTGAACTGGTACCTTGGATTCAGATTTTGCTTAGTCTGGACAAACTGTTGAACTGTGGCCATCTCCTGGAATGAAATAAAAGCTGTTTCCTCAAAGTTATGCATTTTATTCATGTATTCTGCTTGATACTTCACTTATTTTTGTGAAGCAAAAATACTGTATTTATGTTCCCTCATCTCTTGTTTTGAACCTATGTCCAGAATTGTTTTCTATTTTTGTAAACTGCTCAAAGAGTGCTGTAAAGTGCTATGGAGTGGTATATAAGTCTAAGTGTTATTGCTATTTAATCAAAGAATATTCACTTTACTGGCCTGAGACAAACTGGAGCCAGTTTGCTGCAGTGTTTAAGGTACAGTCTAAAAACCAGGAGACTTGACTTCCAGGCTTGCCTCAGGTATGGAAGCCAAATAGGTGACTTCATATTACTACATAATCCTGGCTTCAACACCCATAATACATTTTTATTTACATCATTTTTATGCCATATTCCAACTCAGTTCATAGAGTAAAATGTGCAATATAATATTAAAGAACATTTTAATAAATCAATTTGGAACAAGAAAAGACAAGTGGAAGACATATTTTCAGTGGAGAGCTAAAGATGAATAGAAGATGACAATGCCTGTTACTGAATTCAGAAACTGAAGCCTCCCAGAGTTACCTTGAAGTAAGATGAGCAGCCTATAAATTTTATAAATAAATGGTTGGTAGTCATTCACAATGGGGCAGTCTGGTGGTCTCAGTATACCTTGAATCTTCCTACTTTTTTCATTAGTATACACTGCTACAAAGTTTACATAGTTTATGCTTTAAAAAACATTTTTCTCTTGATGCTCCTTCATTCAGCCGAATATGATGTTCCTGGATTTTGTTATTATGGAAGAAGGGAAAATAAAACTTTCTACACCCTCTCTATCTATGCCTTTAATTTGCCTACCTTTTTATTTTTATTTTCCTTAAGCTCAGGCATTGCTTATTATCCTCCTATAAGGAACTATTTCATCATCCTGACTATTTTGGTTTCCCCTTTCTGTGCTTTTCCAACTTACCATTTCTTTGTTGTAGCAACAGTTATAATACAACTTGTCTTAAGTGCTTTGAGAATGCTGAATACTTTACCACATCTGCTTTTATTATTGCTGAGCTCAGAATATCTATCAAATTTTATATTGCCTCTAATGAAATGGATGTGAAAATTTATCCTGCAGTTGGCAATCTTTGCGGGGCTGGTAGATGTGTTTGAAATTTGAGAGTATGTTGACAGAGCCAGTTTTCACAAAATGGCTGCTATTGTAAGGCGGGGGGGGGGGGAGTAGCTTGCACAATTTAAAATAATAGCAAGGCAGTCACAAAATATTAAGTTAGCAAAATGAAAGAAATTGAGACTCTTCCCACCATATCTCTGGATGCTATTTAAAATTCTAACTCTCTTTCTTTATTTAAAATAAGTATTGAATATAGTCTCACATAATATTCATTATATATGGGCAGCTTTTTCTCTTGTGGCAATAGCTCAACTTTAATTTTACTATTTGAACATCATACCAGCTAATGAGCTATGTTTATGAAATATAGTTTGAGGTGCATGTGCTATATTATAATTTACAATTTTTGAATAATATTTTACAGTAACCAGTACACAGAATTCTAAAACTTCAAATACTAAGAGCCTTCTGAAACATTAGTCAATTTGATCCACTCTTGTTTCTGATTCCACTGATTAATTGTTCTGTCAGGAAATTTCTCCTTAGTTCTAAATTGCTTCTCTCTTTGATTAGTTTCCATCCATTGCTTCTTGTCCTGCCTTCAGGTGCTTTGGAGAATAGCTTGACTCCCTCTTTTTTGTGGCAACCTCTGAGATATTGGAACCCTGCTACAATGTCACTCCTAAACTGGACATACCCAATTCCAGGGTGTCCCAGAGACTTGTCCCAGAGGCCTAGGCTGCCACTGAGAAGGCTTGCTTTCAAGGTCCATGGTGTTTTCAGAGGCACCAATCTTGGCCAACCAGGGCACATTACTTTATGAGTTTCTATGTTGGATAAGGACCTTTTTGGGATGCTCAGAGAAAGGCCAACAAAAACCTTTAAAATCTGACTAAAGTGCACACTCCTGTTTAAACTGGAAAGAGAACACAAACTTTATTCAACACCATCTGTGTAATTTTAGATATCCCCCAACTCAACAAGATGGATTCCAATTTGTCAGTGTTGTGTGTTCTACTCCAGAGAAGAAAATGTTGTTTTTGGAACCATGTTGAGCAGCCATTGCCATTTTACTGTCTACTGACAGAAATTAATGGTGAAGGCCTTATAGAGCAATTTATCAACAGTTGTTTGAATTCACACTTTTTCAAATTTCATATCTCTAGACTAGGGAGCATTTGCCTGCCGATTTATGTCAAAATGTCAGTGGATGCTAGAAATTGACCAGGGAATGCTCCAGGGAGTAACTGATCTTAGCAATGCTGAGTTTGGTTAAACTCCTGGAGGATGAGTTTTGAAAGGAGCTGAAAGGCCCCAGAGTGGGCCTCTGACTGATCACAGAAGATATGTAAACACAGATGCAGCCAGCAAAAAAGGCATACCAAAGAATTGTAATTAGCACGTTGTGAGGAAAGGGCCAGGAGGACAGACTTTTGGAAGTAAACAGTCTCTTTTCAAACTAAATGATACAATGAAAGGGGCAGAAATGAAAAAAAAAAAGAGAAAGTTCATTTTAACTCTTGCAGAAACATGAATTACTGTGTGAAGAACCCCAGTACTGTTGGCCATCAAATTCATTTTCCATTCACTGATTAAAATATACAGTATAAATATACAAATATATAGTCAACACATGACTATATAAAGAGTCAAGTGATTGATGGAGGTTTTGATATATTAAAAGGAATGGTGGTAGAATAATTCTGAAAAAAAAAAGTGGTTACATCCTTTCTTGATTGCCTGGATTGGTTCAGTTATACAAGTTAGAATTGTTATATATGAAACATGGGAGCATTTAGCCTAATAAATTAGGAGTGCAGTATTGACATCTTGACAAATTGTACATTTTACCATTTAACTTTGTCTTCTCCAGTCTGAGCATTTAACGAACACACATGATGACAGCCTTTCTTCCTGCTCCTCTTGTAATTTCTTAAGTTACAATCCATTTGTAACCTCAAGAGTTATTCAGAAACAAGTTTCACTTACAAATGTAAGTATGTAATTTGACTGAGGCAAGTATGGTTCCACTCTTACTTCTGTGGAGCTTTCCTATAGTTAGATGGGGTTTGCACATGGGAAACTGTACTTCCTTCATTTATTTAGCATGAGCCATCAAAATCTGTCCAGATTCATTTTTGGAAAGCTATAGAATCTTTTTTTCAGTAATGTCAAGAAAAAATATTTTGTAATTATGAATTGGTTCTCACGGCTGTGACTGCCAAATTATCTGCTAAAGATCTGACAATTTTTAAAAGAAGTAATAATATTTAATATTTTTTTAAAGTCAAAATATAACATTGCTTTCCAAAACTAAAAACAAAACAACCACCAAAAACCTCAATTAAACAAGAAGGACCAGGCAATAGATGCTGTGGATACATACGAAGTGACATATTTATGAAAAATTCATAGAAGATTTAATATGAGACAAATCTGTTAGTGTTCATTTCATGATATAGCACTTTTTTAAGGGAAGAGTTTTACAACCATGTGGAAACTTTTAGATTACATTTTCAGTAGCAAGTTTTATTCTGAGACATTTATCTTCTGCTATTTCCTTTGCTTCAATGTAACTTTTGATGGTGTTTGCAATCTGACTGTAAGTAACTCATACTAAGAACTGGGGAAGAAAGAAATTGACTTTGAAAAGAAATATAACTCAATTTTATTATGCAAGGTTGACATTTACAACATAAGAAGTATAGAATATTCTCTTTTTTAAAAACATATCTCATCCCACTTTTTTGAATTGCTACCACAGCCCCAAAACAATGAAAAAAATACATGAAAACAAAGAAAATCCAAAAGCCTATTCATTAAAATGAGGAAGAGAAACAAAAGCAAAGTAGAAGTAATAATCCAGTTTTCATGTGGGAAAGGCCTTAATGGGTTTTTAAAAATGCCTCAAAAGAAACTTTCCAGAAAAAGACTATCCATGAGTATCCCAATGCATATAGTAAGTCATAGTGACCATCCAGGTCTGTGATAGTGAGACAATCTATCAATTATCCTGCTTACAAACTGTTTATGGCCTCATTTAGCTCATCACTTCATGCAGACCAAAGTTCAGAAGCCTGTCTTGATTCCTCTGCTATAGTACAGTGATTTCAACTAGCCAGGTAGATTCAAAAATTGTTAATAGTACTGAAGATAAAGTAAGGCTTTATGATACTCTACAGCATAATTGCCAGGCTGGAGAGGTAAAATAACCCAATGCTGCTTTCTGAAATTATCACTTCGTCAGAGCAAGAACACTATCATCAAGTCATATAGAGGATCCAGAAAATATCTGTGGTTGATGGTATCAGAAGCCATTGAGAAATTGAACATTAGCAACCACTGAACTCTTGCAGCATGTTGATTTTTGAACCCAGACCAAAATTTGTCACAATAATTCTAAGAGACAGAGTTTATGTGATAACATTAAAATATATGTTTTATAATTTACTCATTCCCGCTCCATGCTATATATGCCCATGGTATTATTGTCTTCTCTAATCATTAGGATAACTGCCAGTTCTTATAATAGGTATTTTTTTCACATGTTCTACTACACATTATTGGATAACATTGGAATTGAAGTTCCATGACATCAGAAAATGATTATCCAATTTAAACATGTTTCTTCTACTATTCTACTGACAACAATCCTTCAAGTTGCCTGACAATAAAATAATACATATACTTTAAAAATAAAAAAATAGTTCAGAATGATGAAATCAATAGCAAGGATACTTATTCTAAAGTCTGCACAAGTTTGTGTAAGTGCAACAGTTTGGCTAATTTAGTCCCAGTCTATTCACAACAGCATTTTTAACACAACATCATATTTTGCCACCAAATTTCTGCCATCACAAATAAGGATGCAAACTGTTCTCAGTTCTCACAGACCTGTTCCAGCATCTTTTCCCTCATATGTGCAATCAGAAAGAAAACAGGGTCCAAAGTGTGCCTAGAGAAATAATAATATATTTTGTTGGCCAAGAGAGCTATTGAGGATTGTGATGCTTAAAGGTTGTGCTGAAAATTATGAATGGTCTGCACTCAAAGTTTTTAGCTTTTCACAATATTTGTAATATTTTTTTTTAAAAAATAAGGTTTTTATGTTTTTATTTGTATTTTGTTCATTGTTTGTTATGTATCAAGACTCTAAGCCACTTGTTGTTATTAGTTGTGAAGTCGGGTCTGACCCATCGTGACCCCATGGACAATGTTCCTCCAGGTCTTCCTATCCTCTAAGCCACTAGAGTCATATATTTGAGATGGTCAGCTATGTAAACTGAATAAAGATATTTGTGTGGGTCTCTGTCTGTCTGCCTGCCTGCCTGCCTGCCTGCCTCCCCCCCCCCCTCTCTCTGTGTGTACATGCATGTATGAGTCAGTTTTTGATTCCTGACCAATTCCCTGCAGTTTTCTTGGCAGCATTTTAGAAAGCAATTTGCATTGCCTGCTTCCTAGGGCTGAGAGTGAATGACTGGCCCAAAGTCACCCAGATGGTTTTATGCTTTAGCACTAGAACTCACAGCATCCCAATTTCTAACCTGTTGCCTTGACCATTACACAAAACTGGCTCTCTAAATAAATAAGTAAATAAATAAATGTGTTTCAACTTGCTGTTTTAAGTTTGCCTTTCCTAACTTGATGCCATCGAGATTTCAACTCCTGTTATCCCCAGGCAATCTGCCAACAGACTGATGGAAATGGAAGTTAAAGACATCTGAAAAGCAGCAGGTTTGGGGGGCTGGTACATACTTTGAAAAATAAACTTATTATGCATTGGGAAGCACCTTTATATTTTCTTTTTCTTCACTTGACAAACAGGTCAATGTTTGGTTTATATCAGATGATGTTTCATGATAATTTTCATCTGAATAAAATTCTGTGCTCTGTGAACTTTTCACCCTCAGTAGGAATGAAAATAAATCTTAAAGCACTGTAGTGGTTTATGGGAAAGTGTTCCTGTGTTGTAACCCAGCAAATCACTACCGATTTGGCTTCAGAGATTGTTACTGTTTTTTAAAAATTCGTAAGAGAATAATGGGGTGATTAAATCAAATGTTATTAACGTAAAAGAGAAACTTTCTTTGGGAGGAGTTTCCAACATTGTGTGACAACTTATTATACAATGTTTTACATATCACGCCAGGCTGAAAGAGTGTTATAAAAATTGCTTCTGTGCTCTGTATGTCAACCTCCAGCTTGAGTATAAAAATAAAAGCCCAGGATTATTTTCTTTACTGGAAAATATTTTTGTTTATTGGTCTAAAAACAATTTATACTTCATATTTTAGTAAAAGAGCAGTGAACCTAATAGGTAAAGCTCCCAAATTAAAATACTGTAGATTCTCTGCCCCAAAAAACATATTGTTCTCAAAATTAATTTTTGAAATCCTAAATTTAGGATTCTAGAATCACCCATCTTTCTGTGCTAAGTGGGTTGGATCCTACAAAGGTTCAGCCAGCTTAATGTTATTTCACTTTGGTTTTAACTATAGTTTGGACTCTATCAAGAATACCATAAGTTAGAATTAATCATTTGCTGAAAATTACAGGAAATTAAGTCAAGAGTACATATCACCTTTGAACCAAATGTTGCTATCCTTGTCATGTAATTTCAGTGGAAATAATAAATAATGGAATCTCATTTTAGTGTTGGATTTGTTTTATTAATTTTAGTGTAAAGATCACAAGGTTGGTTTGAGATTTGGAAGCTGAATTAATGGGAAATATTTCTAATGTAGTGTGTTTCATTGTGAGAGTATAAGAGTCTTGCATGTATGAAACTTTTCCCTATACGTTTGGTCTGCCCATAATATATGGAATTATTTTACTCTTAAATATTTTTAAAGATTATTTAGATCTTTTGATCTAAAGTCCATGTGACAAATAAAAAGTGCTAAACTGCTAAAAGCACAATCAATATTTAACTGAAGCAAGCTCCAGATATGTCAAAAACAATGCTCCCACAATCAGGTGTAGGATTGCTGTTTCCACGAATGATGGTGTCTGCCAATTGTGTAACTTATCTATATAGCAGTTAATATTGAGGATATTCTTATATTTAAGAACAAAACATAATGAGAGAAAAACTGGTTCCCTGGAAATAATTAATATAGTTTCAAAAATGCACATTAATATTAAATGTTGTGAACGTATAACAATGGACCCAAGTAAAGATTATAATAATCTTTAGATGTAATGTCAAAATAAGAATCCAAGTATGGTTTTGGTAAACTGTGCTATATCATTTATTTTTCATAGAAATTAAATTATAAAAGTTGACTCCTCATTCACGTGCCCTCAGTATGGGGTAAATGGCAAGATGTGCCTGGTGGAGTAATTATACAAATAGTATGATTTAGATTCTGGTGATAAAACATAACTCCATAACAGCAGTATTTACATGAAGTTATAAGCACACTCATGTTATCAATTTGGCTTTATTATGGTTTGCTGTAGATTCCACTGTCCTCATTGCTTTGAAAACAGAATTACTTTTAGCTATACTTCCCCAATATATAATAAAGGTAAAGGAGTCCTGGCAGATTTTACTCTGCTAATTGTTGCCAACTAGAGGGAGCGGTACTTCTCTCCATTTCAAGGCCATTGAATCAGTGCTGTCAGAAGACAATTCTGCAATCATATGGCCAGCATGACATCACAGAGTGATGTTACCTTCCCACTGAATTGGTACCTATTTATTTACTTGTATTTGCCTGCTTTTGAAATGCTAGGTTGGCAGGAGGTAGGGTGAGGATCAGAGCTCACCCACTTGCGCGGTTCTTGGGTCTCAAACAAGCCCAGCATCTTAACTGGTGAGCCACCCCAATAAACAGTAATCTAACCACGATTTCAGCATGTGATATTTATAAAAATTCTTAGCTACTAATCATTGGTCAAAACAGTCCTGAAGGATAGAAATTGGATGAAAAGAAGAATGCCCAAGGTTGTTTCCTCCCCATTAACCTGCTTCATCATGTGAGAAATCCTTTGAGACTGAGCCACTGTGCATGTGTGTTTTCTTTTTCCCTAAAGGATCAAATGAAAGAAAGCAATTGGCATGCCGTATCTGCTTCCCAGGTTATTCTGGTTTCAAAACCCTGCTGAACTCCTGCTGCCATGTCTTTCCCTTTTACTTTAGAGGCAACATCAGAGTGGAACGGCGGGTGACCCTGTGCACTTGCTTCAAATGAGTGTAAATAGAAGATGATATTACTTGTCTGAATGAAGTGGACTATCCCATGGAGGGGAATAATAGCTGTCGCCTAGCACCAAGTCTCTTTCCCTCTTCTGAAAAAGACGAGGGAGAACTTAAAAGTCAAGGAGACCCCAAGATGAGGGCGAATGTTGATTACTTTAAAGATTAAACTGTTACCCTGGTGAAGTCAGCAAATACTGTTTCTAAGCAGTGATTTCAATGTCTCTTGAGTGCTATGAATCTTAGCTTGGTGATTAGGAACAAGTGTTTTAAAGATGTAAATACAATTCAATGGGAACTTGCAAATTTTATTTGGTGTTTTGACAAAAAGAAAATGATACAGAAATAGCATGACACAAATGATTATTTGAAAACTGTATTGATGCAACATACAATGTTACAATACTATAAACTCTCTGTTTTGAAATATTGTAAAACTCTTCATTTTGCAAAAGAGCAGCACTTTTAATGAACATATTGGCATGATGCATAATGTTCTTTCCATTTCTAGTTAATTGAATTTCCACAAGAAGCAGTAACTACATTAATATTGAGAACTGATGGAATGTAGCTATTTCTTGGCAAAGTTTGGATTGTTATTTCATTAAGCAACTAGGTAAGTATTAAAGCTCCCCCAGATGGTTTATATATTATAATAATCTTCTTCATAGAAATTCTCACAAAGAAAATAATTATGCATAAACAGATTCTGATCCTCAAGAGCACAGTGTATTTTAACTTGAAATCCCATAATGACTATGACCCTTAACCCTGATGTAACTATTTTCCATCCAGGCTACTTACAGAAAGACACCAAATAATACAAGACAATGCAAAGGTTAACAAAGTTAGTGGATCAAACAAACTTGATACAAAGAACTTTCACATACAGCAAGTAAATAAACTTAATCTATCAACTGATTACTGCAAAAGAACCGAGATACCAACATACTAAATGTTACTAAGCGCATAATATCTATTTACAGGTAAGGTTGGTATAATTTAGAATTAATAATATGTAATTTCTTGTAAGAGTTTACAAAGCACAGTTTTTTACATGAGATTTTTAAGAATCACTCTTTTAATGATAATTGAAATGGTTCTAGATGCATACTAGAACAAAAATATTCTTTTGAAAACAGATCTTTAATATCATACAACAATTTTGTTTTATTTTATTACAGCTCTTTAAGATATCATATTCACTTTTAAAAATAATTTTCGTTTCTTCCAGCTCAGTTTATTATCCCAATGACACTCAGCAGAGTACGTATTAGTTATATTTTGTTACTGAGTTTCAGCAATGCAACCACAAGTCATTCCAATTTCTATGCAGTGTGCTAGTTGTTTATCCAAAATGAATTCTGCTCCTGATGAAGACAAAGATCTTTAATTCTGGTCTAATCAGAAATGTTAACTCTGCTAGGAGATAGATAAACATGCTTTTGTTAAGAAGAACAATTAGTTTATCCCTTTCATTTAAAGTTTTAAAAGCATCTTGAAAAAGATGTTTAAAAAATATATTTGCTGGAATATTAGAAAAATCCACCATGCAGCAAAATATTCATATAGCCCTACATATATACCCTTTTGGTTGAAATATAATAATGAAATATAAATAGGGTCATAGGCCTACTGGCCCCTAAAGTAATAATAAAGTGATATATGAATGCAGATATGAAGCCTATAGGCAGCTCAAAACAGTAACTGCATCTTTCAATTTTTATTCCCCATTCTTCCTTTGATACAAACCCTTATTTCTAACTACCGCACATCTTAACTTCTTTCTAAATGCTTCAGAAAGATCGTGGATGTGGCAGGTTTAACTGATTCACTACAAAAGTACTTCCTTTTCTTTACCCAAAACTATTAACGTTCATATTTGTTAAATGGTTCTATAGTAAAACTTTCCCTAAGTAATTTGTCATATGCATAAGTTTTTTTTTCATTTTTACAATTCACATTTCTTTGCTTTCTCTCTCCACAAACAGTTTATTGCAGCCATTATTATTACCTTATTCAACCCAACAAGAATACATTATTATTGTTGTTGGCCACACAATCAGCTAGATATTTAGACTGGGTTTGGCATTTTTATCCATCTCTGAGTCCTTCCCAAGGACCTGGAATAGGCAAATCTCATTGTTTGGTGTGTTAAAGATATCATCACAGGATGTAATGTGTTCCAAGTAAAGCTGCCTTTTGCAAGTGATTGATAGTAATTTTGTCAATGCTGTTGGTATTCAAATAATGCACCAGTTGTTTTATGATTGCACCTATTGCTATTGACACTATTTCTAATGTGCCACCGTCATTATACTTTTATTTGCAAGTCCTTGTATTTTGTGATTTTTTTTCATTTTCTTCTGTTCTGCTGTGTCCAAATAATTGTTAAGTCCGAGTGTTATGTGGCATGTGTTTTCTTCTTACAGCAGCTAACTAGATGGTCCACTTTTTCTTCAGCTTCTTTTCAGAGACTGCATTTTTTGTGTGTTCTGGCTTTGTATGCCTTTGTTCTTATGGCTTGGTCTTCTATAGCCAGAATTAGCCTGTCTGTCTCTTTACTCAACTTTCCTGCTCTTAGTCATTGCCAGGTCTTGTTGTTACCTGCTTTTTGTTTTTGTACTCTACTTTGCCTTGCCATGTTTCTTTTCTAGTCTTCATTTGTTCTGTCTTGTCGGCCAGTTTGACCCTCTCCTAAGCCTTCATGGTGTACCAGCTTCAATGCATCTTATTATTATTTGTGGCCTTTAAGTTAGGCTTGACTCTTGGCAACTACCTGGACAAATCCCCGCAGTTCTCTTGGCAAGAGTTCAGAAGTAGTTTGCCATTGCCTCTTACCTAGAGCTGAAAGAGAGTGATTGGCCAAAGTCACCCATCTGGCTTTGTACCTAAGTCAGGACTAGAACTCATGGTCTCCCCATTTCTAGCCTGGTGCCTTCCACTGTTACATCAAACTGGCAATTCGATCCAAACTGAAATCATAATTGCCTGATTCTTTACCTTCAGTAGAAAGTTACAAATGTCAGAGAATGAGATATTTTGCCTAAGATGGACACTGACACATAGGAAGACAATACTGAAGAGTGAGAAGGTGGGCAAAAAACCCCATACCCCAGTTCTTAAAATTACTACACTTATCATGACCAGATGGGATGATGAGAGGTTCATGATGGAATCTTTTTGGGCTGGATTACAATTGGGGGAGGCCAAAAGAGCTATCTTCTTAGCAGAAGAATGAAATAGGTCTTACTGTCTTTTCTCTCTCCTTTCTTATAGAATGGTTAGTATGCAGTCTAATCTCTCAACTCAGATTATGGTGTAGCTCTTGCTCTTTATAGCCTGAGGTTTTGCTTGTTGGCTAGGTGACAGTTGGAGATGATTACTACATGATGATTAGATGTTAAAAAATGAATGTTGGCATGAGATAGATATAATAATATTGACCACAAAAGTGTAGATTTCTCAGTGTTTCTGTTTACAGGGAGACCAGAGTTCCTTTGTCACTCCTGTGTACTAGATAAACTTTGACAGCTATAGAGATCATTTCCCTAGCCCACAGCTATTAAGGCAGACCAAAAAAAGTTCTGGATTCAACCAATTTTCACATTTTAATAATACAAAATCTCTTGTTCCAACTTGAAAATTCTTTGAAGATTGAGAAGATGTTATAGCTATTTGAATAATAATTACTAAAGAATTCTTGCCTGTTATGAAACTCAATATTTCCCAGATCTTACATGTCTGTGAGTATATGCATAAGCCTGCATACATGCATGCACACAGAGAGAGTTTTAAAACAGACTTCAAGATATCCTGTGTTGTGATTGACTCAACAAGTTACAGCTGTTCTATGCAATTTTCAAATGATTTTCATTTGGTATGCAGTTTAAAGAAATGAAGCAGAAATAAAACAGCAACTTTTTAATTGCAAATCCATAATAGCAATAGTTGATCATACTGGAGAAAAAGGAAGAAAAAGGAAGAATAGCTAGCTATGATTACACTTATTACAATTCAAAATGTAAGGCATTATCTCTATGACTTGCATAGTATATTTTAGGAAAATAATAATATTAGGAAGTGTCATTTAGCAAAGCTCTATAAATTATGGAAAATTGCAAAAGGTAACGTAGATTTTTGTATGGATTATTTTAAAAAAGTAAATGTGTTATTGTTAGTTGTGAAGTCATGTCCGACCCATCACGACCCCATGAACAATGTTCCTCCAGGTCTTCCTATCCTCTACCATCTTCTGGAGTCCATTTAAGCTCACTCCTACTGCTTCAGTGACTCCATCCAGCCACTTCATTCTCTGTCGACCCCTTCTTCTATTGCCCTCAATCTTTCCCAGTATTAGGCTCTTCTCCAGTGAGTCTTTCCTTCTCATTAGGTGGCCAAAGTATTTGAGTTTCAACTTCAGGATCTGGCCTTCTAAAGAGCAGTCGGGGTTGACCTCTTCTAAGACTGACTGGTTAACCGGTTTGAATGCCTTGCAGTCCAAGGGACTCGCAAGACTCTTCTCCAGCACCATAGTTCAAAGGCCTCAATTCTTTTGCACTCAGCCTTTCTTATGGTCCAACTTTCACAGCCATACATTGCAACTGGGAAAACCATGGCCTTGACTATACGTACTTTTGTTGGCAGGGTGATGTCTCTGCTTTTTAGTATGCTGTCTAGATTTGTCATAGCTTTCCTCCCCAGGAGCAAGCGTCTTTTAATTTCTTGGCTGCAGTCCCCATCTGCGGTGATCTTGGAGCCCAGGAAGATAAAATCTGTCATTACCTCCATTTCTTCCCCATCTATTTGCCAGGAATTGAGAGGGCCGAATGCTATGATCTTGGTTTTCTTAATGTTGAGTTTCAAGCCAACTTTTGCACTCTCCTTCTTCACCCACATCAAGAGGATAGAAACATATAAATTGATGCCCTACTCTGTAGTAGAATTGACCTTGATTGGAGTGGGGGAATGTCTTTATTTTTACCTTATCACAGTGAGAAAAACATTTAGGGTCATCTGTATACCCACCTTATATAAAATAAAATCTAGAATATGAAGATGAGGTGTGTGCACCTTTTTCCATTTTTGCATATTTTACCCATAATTTCCATCAATTTCTTACTTGCATACATACATATATACAAATGTATACAGTTTCCCAATACATATCTAGGAAGTCTCAATTTACGACCACAATTACGACCACAATTTCTGTTGCTAAGCGAGACATTTGTTAAGTGAATTTTGCCCCCTTTTACCATATTTTTTTGCCACACTTGTTAAGTGAATCACTGCATTTGATAAGTTAATAACCTGGTTGTTAAGTGAATCTGGGTTCCCCATTGACTTTGCTTGTCAGGACACAAAAGGAGAGCATATGATCCCAGGACATAAATATGAGTCAGTTGCCAAGCATCCGAATTTTATTCACGTAATTGTGGGGATGCTGTAATGATCATAAGTGTGAAAAATGGTTATAAATTACTTTTTTCAGTGCCGTTGTAACTTTGAACGGTCACTAAATGAACTTTTGTAAGTTTAGGATTACCTATACTGACCGTTTTTGTAAACATAAACTTTAAAATAATGCATTACAGATAATCCTCAATTTACAACAATTCAGTTAGTGATTGTTCAAATTATAGCAGCACTGAAAGAAAGCGATTTGCAACCTGTTTTCACACTTACAACTTTCATAGCATCTGCATGGCCATTTGATTAAAATTCAGGCCCTTGGCAACCAGAATATATTTATGACGTGATACTTGCAATGTCCTGGGGTCATGTTAACAATGATATGATTCACTTAACAACTGCAGTGATCAGCTTAACAACCATGGCAAAAAGGACATAAAATTGGCATGCTCACTTAATAACAGTCTTACTTAGCAATGGAAATATTGGTCCCAACTGTAGTCATAAGTCGAGGACTAATTGTGTAACATTTTAAAAATGATGTTATCTCTCCAAGGATATTTATAGCAGTGGTCACAGGCTTCAAGTTGAGATATATGACTAGATTACTAATGTTTTTTAATATTGCATGCATATAAAAAGTGGGAGTGGTTACATTAAACTGAAATGAACATTTTGAAATCAATGATTATTGCTTTGGATACCACTGTATACAGCTGATTATCCTCTGAATTTTTGATAGATAGATAATATTATAACTATTCAGATTATCGGAGGTCCTCAAGTTTCTTTCCAGTGTTCCAGGCTGACTAATCCAAGATCTTGCAATAACTTTGGAGCTAAATGAGATTTAAACATAGGCGTTTTTCCCATCCTATTAATTCTCTATATAAATCAGATACATCGTGCTTAACTTTTACAATGTTTTTAAATGTCAAAAGAATCCACATGTCTAATGAAGATAGTTTAGTTTACAGGCATATTATAATTGTACACCTCTAGTAATGATGGCATTTCCCCCCCTCCCCCAGAAAAATTGGTGACAAGGGAAACATTAAAAGCCAATCTTTCAGTTGAAGGAATGCTCTTTTCAGAAAGGAACATCTAGTCCCTACAATGATGTCTTTTCAATACTAGGACACATATCTACAGGGTGTGATAAAAAACCAATTCAGAATTATGATCATGACAGTGCAATCAAAACTTCTTCTGGTTTTATATACATCAAAACAGTGACAGATTAATAAATACCCAGCGCTTTAGTTGAACAGTCACATACATAGACAAAAATATATGGCTCAGCCTACCTCTTTTTATTATCTATATTATATTTAGTGGGAATGAAATAAATAAATTTTTGTTCTACTATCAGAGGATAAAGAGGCAACATCAGTAGATTCTGAATTATTGTATAAATTATTAAGTTAGATTTGGAACTAGTGACTTTATCCTCCAAGCTTGCCTGTGAATCACATGGGGTATGTCTGGGGCAGTGCAACCCCATCTAGAACTAAAGATGTTAAATGTCCAGATCCTGAAGCCCCCATACCCATAGCCACTCGGTTTTATCAAGGTTTAACTGAAGCCTATTGTCCCCCATCCAGACTCCCATAGCCTCCAGGCACTGTGAGAGGACAGAAACACAATACTTGAGTCATGCAGGATGGACATATAAAGTGCTGTCAGATGATCTCACCAGTGGTTTCATGTAGAAGTTAAAAAGGAATGGACACAGTATTGAGCCCTGAGGTATGCCACTAAGGAGTGGCAATGAGCTAGAAGCAAAACTTAGAAAAGAGTCAAACCCATGCAGGATTACACTAGCCAGCCTAGGTCCCCCAGCAGGCACAAAAGGATACCATGGTTGATGGTATCAAAAGCTGCTTTGAGGTCAAGGAGAACAAGGATGGATGCATATCCACATCTCATTCTTGCTGGGATCTTTGGCAAGTATGACCAGTACTGTTTCTGTCCCATACTGGGCCTGAAATCCAACTGGAAGTAGTCTAGATTATCTAATTCTCTGAATTTGCCATGAAACCACATTTTCCATCACCTTTCCTAAAAAGGGAAGGTGAGAAATTGGATGATATTGGTCCAAAGACTTGACATCTAGGGAGGTGCACACCATAGCTTCCTTTAAAGTCCCAGGAATGTCCCCTCCTGCAGGGATATATTTATCTCTGCTTGAACCCAAGCAGAGGTCACCATCCTGAAAGCTTTCACTAGCCAGGAGGTACACAGATCTAACTGACAGGTTGTTGGACGGACAGCATTAAAAACTCTGTCCATTTCATCAGGTCTAACAGGATCACACTGTTCCCAGCTAACCAGGTAAGGTTGCTCCCAGGTATCTCTAAGGGATTTGCTCCATTCATATTAGGGACAGAAATTAGGTGTTCCACAAATTCCTCTGCATGGCACTGCCTCAGGAGGGACTGGATGACCTGTGGACACAATAAGAGTGGAGAAATAATGTTATTTTTCCATTCTTATTATCTAGACCTTAACTGCATCTCTAATATATGTTTGTTTGGATTCATCCTTCATTTTTCTATCGCAATGATCTAGGAATCTCTTGGCCCTTTTCAGCACTTTCAAATTCTCCATGAACCACAGGAATGCTAGTAGCAATGAGAAGCCACATGGGCTTAATCCTGTCCAAAGCATTGGTCACTGTTTGATTCCAGGTTGCAGCCAGAGATACGGCAGAATGGTGCAGCAGAACTCCCAGGATATCCCCCCGTTTTCTTTGGACCTGTTTGGGTCCATCAGTCCTGTGTTTGGCACAGTCTGCCATGTTTAATATCCACATGTACTTTAATACTGTAGGTTAAAAGCTCCGCATGTACATATTTTATACTATGCACAGCATAGGTGTGATTGATAGTTTTAGTCTGATATATAGTGTATGACCAAAATTATGGCATAGCTTGCCAAATTGTGGAGCGCTGCCCTATAGCAAGAAAGAGAATCTCAAATTTTTTACAAATGTCTCCATCTTAAAAGAAACATAGAAAAAAATGACTTAATTAAGGATGAGAAAGGAAGGGAAAAATGTTCCATTACTACGTAATATTTATCCCTTCCTATTCAAATAGATTACCCTGTGGATCTCAAGGATCAGTATAACATCCACACAGATAACATGGACATATTTCATCACTCACTGCTCCAATTTTCTGTGGATAACTTGCCCATGTTCTTAAGTTTCAGTTTAATTTTGCTATAAGACTTCTGAAGAAGAAAGATGAAACACCTTATTGGAGGGTAGACAAACCTTGCAGAAAATCCTTAATCATTGACATCAATTGTATTTTTTTCCCAATGGTTATAGTTCTTGGCCTTAATCCACACACAGTTTAGCAAATTCTGTGAGACTCATTCTTCTCCTATAACTAGGAATGCATCTACATTTCTCAAATAATTTTATAAACATACAGTTTCAAACTCTTGAAAAACAACTTGGTTTTGGTATTCTAATCAGTTTTTGTCTTTCCCTTCACTTTATCTAATTTCATCTATTACACCTTCTCTTTTTTTCTGAAATATTCTGAAGCTTTAAAATATTCTGACTGAACTTCCATTTTCATAACTGCAAGCACCAAGACCAGTTTCTAAACATCATAAACAGCAAGGTTTATTTAAAGAAAAGTCCACATAGCAATTCTTAAATTCCTAGGATTGACCATGTGTTCTACCATCTACTTTATTGGCAAATGTAGGTAGGTAGGTGGATATGCAAAATATCTTTGGATCAAGATTAATCTTCCCAAATATATCTGTCTTCTAGGTTCAACAAGAGAATCAACCCATTTACTTCATTCACAATAAAATAAACTCAAAACATTGCAGAGCAATCTGATAGATGATTACAAAAAGCAGATAATCTTGACCAATAATTCCTAGTTTCCCCTTTGCTGATCAAATTTCCCCTTGGCTGAAATTTGAAAGTACTGCTATTTTCTTCTCCTTTTCATATTATCTGATGATGCTGCCAATCTGCATTATTTTGATTGATTGATTTTATTGTTAAGTTTTATTGTTTTGATGCAATTAAGAAATGGGCATAAATATTTCACATAAGCAATAAAATAAGCATATATTAGATAAAACTATGCAATGCTGAGTGCATATGTAGAATGAAATTTCAGCTGCTACAGATGGATATCTATCACACATGCAGACTATATTATAATAATTAGATCTGTTTGATTGGATCATATACATATGACACACACACACACATACACACCAAAGTAAAGTGCCTCTTTGAAGATCAGTTTTCCCTATTTTTAGTTTCTGAATGTTCTGTAAGAACACTTTATTGTTGGTCTTTAGGATTATGTAGGAAATAATGTAATGGACTACTATCTATGCATTAGTTTTTCAAGAATGGAGATTTTGTGTTGTACTTGGAAATTTGCTGAATAAAATTCCCAGGAGTCAATATGAATAGTGATAAGGACACATGGATATACAATTTAGAATAGCAGCCCCCAACCTTTTGGACACCAGGGACCGGTTCTGTGGAGGGAGGTTTTCCACAGACTGGAGGGGGCGTGGTTGCATGCTGCCTGCACCCTGCGGATGGGGCTTAGCTTGTTTGCATGGCCTGGTTTCTGGCATGCGGGACCCATGATTTAGAGGAGAGGTCCCCAACCTATGGGCCATGGCCCACTACTGGGCCATGGCCTCTTGGCCACTGGTCCGCGTGAGTAGCTGGGCAGTGCACACATGCATGTACATGTGCTCACCCCCCCTTGTGCCACCGTTGCCGCAAGTGTGCAGGTGGCGGCAATGCCGCTAGTATTGCTCAGGCGGCAGCATTGCCACGAACCTTGCATGGGTAGCAGGAACACCGCAAGCAGCAGGTGGGCGGCAGCACGCCACATGCAGGTGGCGGCATTGCCCCAATCTTGCGCAGGTGGCAGTCAGCAGATGCACCGCAACACAAGCCTCACACGGGGTGGTGGTGCGATCTTTGTACTGGTGGCGGCATCGCTGCGGGCTGCGGCACAAGCCTCATGCAGGGCATCCTTGTCACAACCTTCACAGAGGCACCGGCGTCGCTGAGAGCCTTGCACACATGCTTGCAGCCCCATTTGTGTGGTGTGCATACTTGTGCTGTTTGTGTCTGTGCGTGCACGTGTGGCCACATTCACGTTTGCACATGTGTGTTTAAGAAACCTGCCCCTTCCTATCCCACTAGGCTGCCAACCCAGAAAGGTTGGAGACCCTTGATTGGAGGACTATAAACTCCTTCCTTCAATAGAAATACGATATGTATATGCATATCTAAGATTAAGAGTGAATAATATTTCAGTATTTCTTTCCATACTGGAAGAGGTAAACCACAAGCTGTTACATATTTTATCTGCAACTATAAGGAATCAATGTCTATCTCAAAAGAGCACCCAAATCAATTAAACAGGCATTGAATGGAACAATATAAATATCTAATGTTTCAATTGATTCCCAGATGAACTAATTAAAAGTTGCTGAGACTCGGAGGAAAAACATTCTAGCTGAAAAATGGCTAGCTCTGGCTTGTTTCATTAGGGACAAAATCTCAGTGAGGGCCACACTCATTATACTGCAAACATGTGATATTTTTTTTTGCAGCCTATCAAGCAAGCATTTTCCTCCCACTCCAACTTATTTTTCCATTTTGACATTAGAAAAATATACAACCCAAATCTATATGACTTTGATTAATGTTGATACAGCTGATTTCAACACCGCCAAAGTCAGTGACCATACATGGAATCTAAACAACAGCTAGTAATTACAGTGTCAAAGGCATGTATACATTGTGTGTTATATTTCATTGTCTGGCATGCAAATATAACTTTGGTTTCCTTTGCACTATTTCCAAAGTATAAAGAAAGCTAACCAGAGAGTTCTGTTTCATTTACACAAAAGAACAAGGTTCAATCATGTTTGATAAGTTGCAAATTACTGGTAATACCGCAAGTGTTGTTACAGCTGCTCAAAGTGGTCAGGAGGATGTTCAAAATGCAGCAACGGCATGAATCAAAAGAAAAAGTCTAAACAAGTCTGAATGATAGTATATAGTATTTGCTAACTTTACCCTGGTATTGGGGCCTATCTTCTCCATCTTAAAGCAGTGTGAGAGATGCAGAATAGGTTCCTGTCCTCATTAGATCTTAGTAAAATAACCACATCTTCTTTTCCTTGCTCTCCTCATTTTTATAAACAATTATCATTGTTGTTAGTTTGGTTTGGAAATGCGGACTCAAAACCAACCTTGGGGAATTATCAGCCTCTCCATCTTTTTTGATGTTATAAAGATATTTGCTGCATAAAACATTTATTACTGAGTGAAAAAGATGCATGTACAATATATGACAACTGCACAAAGCCATGGGTTGTGACACTGTGTGAAAGGTGAAAGCTCCCTTTTTTCTGAATGAACAATGTTCTAAATACTTATGAGGAAAAAATAATGAATTATGAACATTATATGAACCAACTCCAAATTCCCTTTAAATATTTTTTTTTATTATACTTAGTCATTGATGGTCTTAAGCTATGTTTAATTTTATGATTTGTCATGAATCTCTTTCCTACTACAAATAATTCATTATGGCTTGCATGGCAATATCCCAATTTATCCTCTCAAAATGCCTATAAACTGAGGAGGAATCTACTTCTTCCTTTCATTAAAACATATATATCTTTAGCATGTCCAGTTCTATATGTTGATCTCTGTAGAGGCTTCAGATGGTAATCCTGACAGAGATAGGTCAGAACAATTCAGACCAAAGCTAACACATGGCTTATGTCCAAAAGGGGAAGAAGCATGTGCAAAAAACTTACAAAATTATAAGGCAGGAGAGCAGAAACCACTCTCAAGAGTCATTTACTATAGCCAATATTAATAAAAGTAATTTTAATCTTCAAGTAGAATTGATTTTTTAGTTTGGTCTACATAGCGGGGCTGACATATTCAAACCGGTACCATCGGATATTTGGATTAGAGATTCTATCATATTGAGCCAACATGGTAATACTGTCTGATGACAGGAGTTAGATGTTAGCTGAGAAGATAGGAAAAACACACTGTTCTAGTTTTCCAAAGAAGTTTGATAAATTTAATTTAATGCACATTACCCTTTGTTCAATTTACATGTAATTTCCATTTATGCAGATGTGCTTAGCATTAACAATGGAAAAGCTTCCAATGTTCTCAGACAGCTCCCTGAGGAAGTTATAAAATCTCAAAGCACCTACTTTTAAAAGGGAGTTGCGTGAATCCACAGGGAAAAAGGAAAAAGAAAAGCCAACTGCTTGAGGCTATAATCCAACCATAAAGGAGGCCAACTGCTTTAGGCTAATCCAAATATTCCGATCAGTTCAAAAATATAAAGAGTTCTCTATCTCCAAGTAGTTTCTTGGAGATATGTGCATGGGAAAAATAGAATAAGAGAAATGTACATAAGGAGCAACGTTAGCCAACATTTGCCCTATTCTTTTGGGTCACAGAAGTGGATCACAAAACACATTTAAGAATGTGTTAAAGAAGCTTACATCACTTGAACACCTCTTGTCCATCAGACCTTGTGATTACATTTTAAATTTTTGCACTGCATCTTTCAGGCATTTAGATGTATATTGATGTGTCCAAGTATATGATACATTAAATAACTTGGTTTGTTTGCTGAAATATGATACATTAAATAACTATGGCTTGTTTGCTGAAATCATGGAACTAAGCTGCATCTGGAGCAGTTTCAATGTGCCAATACTTTTCATATATAGTGCGTTGATATTTTGGGCCTATTCATCCTGCCAGGATGGTGTCATGATAATATTAAATGACAGGTATTAGACTAATGTTACATTATTTTATGATGTGTATATATCAGAATGGGTTTCTAACCCTCCTTATACAGTCATATATAACAATAGGAACCACTTTTTATATTTATGCAATTATTTTTCATTGATATTTCAATGTTTTGTTATCTGATTTGGGGGCAATTCTGTAACGCAAACTAAGCTGTGAAAGAATGGACTGCTGAAAGCCACCCACAGGCAGTTTCTTGGCAAAGAGACATCCCAACCTGCCTATTTTGGTTGTTTCTTCCATCCCTACAGAGCAGCACATCACCTTCCATTTAGTGTTCAGTTTTCCTCAGCATGGCCAGTGAGAAGGGATGATGGGAGTTCCATTCCAACAACATCTGGAGGGCCACATATTGCCCACCCCTGCTGTCGCCTATTCTTCCAGGCTGCAGTCCAATTAGAACAGCTTGCACTAAGATAGCCCCTTGGGAAAGTTATAATTTTCAAAACTGTTTAGGAAAACCAGATATATTTAAAGGCATTACGGTATAAACATAAACTCCCTAATGAGCTGTAGTAAAATGGATCAGGGCTATAACTTGCAAAGTTCAAATGATTTACCTTTTTTTTTTCCTTTGCCATGTATTATTTTCATTTAATCTGTATCACAAGGACTATAAAGAGACCAGCTGTTCACAAAGAGTCTTAACAACCCCAGCCAAGGTCTGAGGCCTCTCCCATGGTTCCTGCTTAATGTGTTTCACTAAAAACATATTAATTGACAGATCAAATTGAGACTTTCTCTGCCAAGCACTAGTTTTATCCCTTCACTCTGAATACTATTTCAGTGGTTTTATCAATCTGAATTGAATTATCTGATAAGTCGTGATACATTTCCATAAGCCTATTCCTTCACAGCCACAATCCTGCTATATTCTTCAACACTTTAATAATAACATAGTAGATCTGTACATACTTGCTTGAACCCAGTAGAACTTCTCAATAACTCCTCGGTACCTACTGTGGCAAAGTCTGGAAGTTAAGATCCACATGAAAACAAAAGCAATTTATTTTTTTTAAAATTTGCACTTTTGTAAATTTTGAGATACCATTCTTCCATCAAGGAATATGTATAAATTTTGTGGACTACATAATATATATTACAGAAAATAGCATATTGGACTGTTTTCTGTTAGAGAAAATGTATTGTTAAAGTTTGTATATCAGGCAAATACAAATAACACATATAGAAAAGTGTTTTAAAAACATTCCTCAGTATAACAAAGAAGCAAAGCAAACTAAATATAAGCCATAATGTTTTTGTTCATTTCTCTTGTTTGTTTGTTTCTGGTTTAGCTTAGCATGTTACAGGAATCCATATATGGATTATAAACCATGGTTTATAATGGTTATAAGTTAATACTATTTGTGATTAATGTGATAGACAATGTTTAGGTTAACATATACTAGAAAAGTAATGACAGAAACCAAAAGAGACAGATTCCATCATTCCATATTTAAGTCAAATTAATAGCTACATTTTTGTTAAGTCTTACAAAATCAGTAAGATAATGGACTAGAATCATGCATGCTGAATGCCTCATTGCAACCAACAGACATAGTTTACTTTTCCATGAAAGTGACCATACATACAAGATCCTGTTCCAGATGAATTTGCCTGCCCACTGTGTACAAACCTGTTGACTGTGAAAACCAGGTGGGTGACCTTCGGCCAAGCCCTCTCTCAGCCCCACCTCACAGGGTGGTTGTTGTGGAGAAAATAGGAGAAGGACATATTATGCACATTCACCACCTTCACTTATAAAGTAATAAAGGTAGGATAAAAATCTAATAAATAAATCTAATAAATAAAATATCCATGATAGTAAAGCTCTCAAATAGTGTTTCTTGCCATAGGCACTACAGAGAGATATGAGTATTGCTTTGTTTGCTTGCTAGCTCTCTTGTTTGTTAATTTTGAAGTTAATTTTAGCATCAATATTTATTGTTTACATGTTTTATGTTTTATATTCTTGCCTTTATTGGTTAAGCTGCCTAAAGTTGCCTCTAGGTAAGATGGTGTCATAAAATAGATATGAGAGAGGAAGGGAGGAGGGGAGGGAGAGAGAGAGAGAGAAAGAGAAAGAGAAAGAGAGAGAGAAAGAACTAATTGTTGTGCTGCTCTCTTTCATTCAAATGAGGTATGTACAGTATAAAAAACTTCCTGATTCTCACATGATTAAATTGTCTTCTGAGAATGCTAGCAAGTAAATTTAAACCTAACAATCTGATGAATTAGATTCAATATTGAGAGCTAGAGAGAGTGTGGCTCAAGGTGCTAGCAGAGATTAGGGAAATCAGGTTCAACTTCATCCTTTATCATATAAATTCCCTGGTTGACTTTGGACCAATCATAATCTTTCACAGAGTTCTGAAAATAGTCCTGTCATAACTACCTAGGGCACCTAAAATAAAAGTAGGATACAAATTTAAAATCAAAGAAATAAATGTATAGTGTTTTACTTACTCCAAAATGTGGTAATGAATTATATGCTGCCTTGATGATAAGTGGTCCTGTTCACTCTGCTGAATCATGCTTTTAGGATGTGCATTAAAAATCCAACCCTCCAAAGTGTGACTTATCTCCTCCAGGCCAAACTGTGTCAGGACAGGACTAAGCTAGAAACCTCCTTCCCAATAAATGTTGCTATATTTTATGTAAGTCCTGATATGGCATAACCTCTAATTTTTGCTGAATTGCAGCTCCTAACAGCTCCAGCTTAATTACTAATGGTAAAAATGCTGGGAGTTGTAATTTAGCAATATCTGATTTTGCAACATAGCCAGTGTCTTTTTCCCCCCTCTGCAGATGAACTTCCTCATCTGATGTCTGAAATGGGTACAGGTACAGTTTACCACTTCAGTGAGAACTTGACTTCAGATTAGCCTACATCCTAAGTTTAATATTAATGTTCCATTAACTTTGCTGTTTTCAGCAGAGAAGAGATTATCCCACTGTATGCTTCATTCTTTAATCTATTTTTTCCATCCTAATGACTTAACTCAATTGAAAGATGTATGAGGTAAATGAAGACTATGGTTAACCAATGCAGTATTCATTACAGTACTACTGTATAAATTAGCAATGGTAGAATCAGACAAGAGTTCTGGTCTTGATTAAGCTTTGGTCTTGCCAAAAGCTTTCAGTGTGTATTTCTATTTGAATCCAAGCCAGCACCTGTTAGAAGATAATAGAGCAGAGTAAAGCCACATTTTAAAACTCTTTAATCAGAGGAGGAGGAGGAAGAGGAGGAGGAGGAGATTCATACACACACACACACATACACATAGTTACATTAGTGTATATAGACATTTGTACTTTTCTGATATGGCTGGTACAGTATATGGCTGTAATGTAAGTTGTAGCCAACACATTCGGAGGGAAGGCTGGGCTGATGCACAGGAGATTTTTATGAAACATTTCCTGAGGTGGTGGTTTTTCAGTTCTACATGAGGAAATTAAATTCTCATCTTAATCAAAAGTAAATAAATGATTTTCCTCTCTCACTGATGAAGTAATAGGTGGCCCACAATTCAAGGCAGGAAATTGAACTGAAGTGGTATTCCCTTTGATTTAAATTTAGAATAACTTGTTTGGCCACATTTAGCTTTAGTGCAAGGCACCACAAGAAAAAGCAAAACATCAGAAGGCATTTGGTAGCACCTTTTCCAACTCATTAATTTCCCTGAGCTGCAGCGCCCTTCATCATATGCACAGAGGGGTCTGACTTAACTGGTATGAGGTGAGTGGAGAAGGGAGGGCAAACAAATTGGTTAGGTTACATGTGACCTATAAGTGTCACATGTATAAGTGCACCTTGTATAAGTGTCACATGTATAAGTGTCACCTTGTATAAGTGCAATCTGTAAAAAGTCCATTTTGTTTGCTCAGAGCTTCTGGTGGCTTTGAAACCTTCTGATGCATGTGAGTTTAGCCATCATTTGTTGGAAAAGGTGGCCCAAAACACTTTTCATTTCTTGCTATCAGAAACTAACATGACTCTCTTCCGATAATAGCTGCACAGTACAAGCAGTTCATCTACAGGCTGACCATAATTGGTGACTGAAGTAAAACCAAAATTTAAAAACTTGTGATTTCATGGTTATTTTTCTTTACATAAAATTATTTATTTATTTATTTGTTTGTTTATTATTTACATTTTGTTATTTATTTATTATTTACATTTTGTCAGTGGCCTCTGCTAGAATGTGAATCTATAGGACTCATTTCAACAGACAGAAAGACAGACACATAGATCTATGAAATATGCAAGTTAGATATATAATTTAAGGAACTAATGCAAACCCAATACAAAATTTCAATGAATGGACAATGAGATTATCAGTTTAACTCACACAACAAAACATTACATGACCCCCGCACAAAGAAACTAGCAGGCAAAGCAGATAACAAGAAGACCTGGCAATGGCTAAGAGCAGGAAAATTGAACAAAGAGACAGAAAGGTTAATTCTAGCTGCACAAAACCAAGTCATAAAAACAAATGGATGCAAAATCAGATATGAGAAGACAGCAACTGACAGCAAATACTATCACTGCAAAGAAGCTGAAGAAAAATGGATTACTTTGCTAGCTTATACAAGAAGACTGCATATATTGACTACAAACAATAACACAACTAACTAACAACAGTGGTGCATTGGAAGATCTGCAAGAAATACCATTTCCTTGCAGGCAAAAACTGGTGAGGCCATAGAAAAAGTCATAGCAAATGAAGAAGTTAAAGGGGGAATTTAGAATTTGGATAAGCACATGATACCCAGATTTAATAATTGTTGATAAAAAAAATTGAATAGTGGAAGTGGCAGTATTTGGACATAGTAAATTAGAACAGAAAAAAATGGAAAAAATACAAAATACAAAGACCTGCAGGTAATCATAATAATGCTATCATTATTATGCACAATAATGGTATCATTATTATCATTACTCTTACTTGCTGCTTTGCATGTACATTGAGAACTTCTGCGCCAGAGACAAATTCCTTGTGTATCTAATCATACTTGACCAATAAAGTATTCTGTTCTATGCCCATGCTATGCTATGCCATGCTATGCTATGCTATTCGCATGACCACTGTGACAAAAGAAAGCAAATATAATACTAATAGTAATGGGTACCTTGGGGGCAATCCCAAAACAATCAATTGCATAAGAATAACCTGGAATAACTTACATCCTGTGACATCTTTAACATCTGCATATCCTAGGTCCTTGAGTGGGTCTTGATAGATGGATAAAAATTTTAAATCCAGTCTCAACATGTGGCTGACCAATTATAGCAATAAGACACGGGTGTTAAATTCGATCATTTCACGTTACGTATCGTAATGTATCATGACGCTTTTTGCCTTTGCGGAGCTGGGGTGGGCGTGGCCTGCGCATGACGCATCTGGCCCATGGGCCGCTGGTTTGACACCCCTGATATAAGATTTCCTTCAGATCAGCATAAGACTGAGATCTGGGGTGACTGCAGAAAAGAAAAAAATCAAGATGGTATACCCAGCCATGTGGTTGAAATCCTGTCCTTTACTTGCATTGTAATCTACATTGAAAAAAGACAGAACCTTGACTGCATGATTTTCGGTTACCATTTTGACTTTCTTTCTTTTAATCTCCCCATCTCCATGCAAGCACAATGGATTGAGCTACATATGAAGGGCAGGAGCAACACTGGTCTACTTCAGAAAATGCACAGAGGAAATACATTTTTAATCATGTACTGAAGTCATGAGAAAACACCAATTTAAAAACAAGTGAAAATTTTTTTAGCTTAAAGATGTAAATAAACTTCCAAAGTCATATTCATACCAGAATTTATTAATGACTATAAAATACTACCATTTACCATTGTGTGTGTGTGTGTGTGTGTGTGTGTGTGAGAGAGAGAGAGAGAGAGAGATCTTCACAAAAATACTTAAAAAAAGATTGCATATAAATTTCTTTTAAATAAGGAAAATCCATATATTTTAAAGTGAGAAACGTCAAAATGGTCTTCAGAAGCCATATAGTAAAGATTTCCCTGTCCTCTCTTGTCAGATTCTAGGGCACAGTGTTCATCTCTGTTTCTTGGCCAAAAGATTCAGTATTGTCCGAAGACAATTTCTGTGGTCATGTGGCCAGCATGGCTATACACCAAAAGCGCATAGAATACTGTTATCTTCCCACCGAAGTGATACCTGTTAATCTACTTGCATTGTTATGCTTTCAAGGTGCTAGGTGGGCAGGAGCTGGGACAAGTATCGAGAACTTATCCTATTGCACAAAGCTCAGGTCTCAAACTTGGGCTATCAGCTCTCCACTAAGCTCTTTAACCACTAAGCCATCTATATTCTTCTGTAGAATTGTTACAGCTACTTAAAATTATGTATGAAATGAATAATTCCTGCCCACAGAATACAGGTGACATATCTATGGATAATGGGAATTGCAGTTTAGTGCAACTAGAAGACACAAATTTCAAGAATACTGTAGTACCCCAATTGTTGGAAGTTTCTTTTAGAATGAAACTTAATAGCTTTCTTTATCATTCTTTTTTCCAATTCTTCTTGTATCCTGTTCCAGTGCTTTGGCAAATTTGGGACTGTATTGATAGTTCAGATATTTCCGGGGATTGCCAAATGAATTCTTAAAATAGCATTATGGCAGAATAATAATTGTGAGCCACCTCTGTTCCAAGAAAAATATTTTATAAAGATATGGAAAAATCCCATAAGGATTTTACTTTAATATTTCATTGTGAGTTAATATTTAAAGGACTTTACAAGCCATTGATAATGTTCTCAAGTTCCACATAGTGGGTCTTTGAATCTAAGGATACAGCATGTGCAGCTGCTCAGATACCAACCAAAGGGTTCAATTCTCTACGTATGGAAATACTGATTTCAATTCCATACATGATAAAGGGCAACTTCCTGAATATGGAACACAATCTTATAAATATTCCATGAAATAATAACAAGTGGCAACTGTGTAGTGAGCTCAGATGACATAAGTAATTAAATAATCCAAGTTCCAAGAAGTCTGTCTAAAATTTCTCATAGACATGAGCAACGTAGGAATTATTATGATTTTACAATCAGGGACACAATTGTGGAATTACTCCTACACGAATCTTATATTTTTAGATGATGAAAATTGAGTCAAAGAGAAAACTGAGCTTAGAAAATCATATGTCCCACTGAAATTAGTTATTTATCTATTTATTTTATGTTTCATCTTTCTGTCTCTCTAAAAGTGGCTTACAGCAATTAAAAACATAAATTATTGCACATTAATAAAAAGAATGTAGTAAACGTCAATATTAAAATCAAAATAAATCAAGAGCAAGAGAAAACATTTGGAAAACCAAGGTATGGACAACAATGGTATGAACAACTGCAACTGTAGGAGCACTATTATGAGACCAATCCTTTGACTTCCTCTCCCAACATAAATAATAGGTGAACAGGGCGGATGATTCCTTGCTACAGCCTAGTTTGTTTGTTGTTTACTACCTTTGCTTTAGCAGCCAATTGCTGGAAATCCTATATTTGAATTTTTTTTCCTTGCAAATTATTTCTGACAATTTCAATTAAAAATGCACCTATGCTACTTTCCTATATAGTGATACAAATCTATAATTTTAACAACTATGGAAGAAGAATGTTGAACTATGTATGCCTTTGATCTGATTTAATGTGATTCTTTTTCTGTTGTATTCTTGAAAACATAATCAGCTTCTTCCTAATATGCATTATTATTTTTGCCTGCTATTATCATAACATTACACAGAATTCTGGGGTCGGTGAATTGTACTCTAAACATTACAGTCCCAGCTGTTTCTGCCATGACACAGAAATATACATCTGAAGCTTGAATATTTATATATCCTCATAATTTTTATAAAGTATATTTCCACAAGTATAATAACATTACAGATCATCTCTCTGTCTTTATAAGTATCCTATAATTTGACACTGAGTTTGTTGGCATCCCATGTAACAATCATGATGCTCCATAATGTGCCTTGGATTCACATCAATTGTCCTTCTGTGACAATGGCAAATTCTGAATCTATAACTTTTAATGTATAGTTGATGAAAGTAAACTTTAATTTGATGGTGGTTTGTAGCAGATCCCATATAAAAATCATGAAGACTTATTTTGTATTTATTATATGCAATTATATTCTTGCCATTTCTGGTTACCCAGGTCCTTGCAGCAGCCATTTCATGGATGGCCACGTTTTTATGGTAAACCAGCTTCAGAAAGGCTGTATTTGCATATTAGGGTAGAATAACCCATGTTACTTGGATTATGAAATAACTTTTTTAACACGTTAAATGTAGTCTTTGTTTTAGAAAACTGTGTTCTGGGAAATAGGGAATGCAGCTTTAATCTCTAGAGAGGGATTTGTCTTAAAAAGACTGAAACTACCTCTTCATAATTACTAATTCAATCCTGGATGCTAAAAGGGATTATTTTTATGGTAACTGAGTGGTTTTCCCAATTGTTGGTTGAAATTACTGGTTCCTGAAAAAAAGTACTAGGTCAGCCAGTGAAAGCAAGCAATGATGACGTCAGCTATAATCCCCTACATGCAATTAACTGGGAGTAAGCCAACTGTGTAAAATGGCCTTTCAAAAAAGGAAAACAAGTGCTAGATTCTGCAGTTATTTTCATAATCTTTCCATATTGTGTACACACACATATACAAACACAAATACACGTACATACATATACACATACATACATACATACATACATACATACATACATACATACATACATACATACATACATACAATGGAAGTGATGATGTGGACATTCTGAAAAATGAGAAAAATCTAGCTCTTCTATAAAAGCTGTACTGGTCTACTAAACAATAATCTGCTTAGAATCTGTCAGCTTCTCTCACTTTCTCATCTACCTGACAAAGAAATACATGTCTTTCTGTTCCAATTCTTCTTTCTTTTTCTCAATTGTTGGTTGAAATTCTGGTTCCTGAAAGAAAGTACTAGTGAAAGCAAGAAAGGTTGAAAGAACAGCACAGTAGCACACAATCGGGCCCAGTAGTTAAGGTTGACAATCTTGTTGCCTTGAAGAGAAGTTTGTATAAAAGGAAATGAAAGGAAATGAAATAAATAACATGATGAATGTAAATTTATGCCAAGATTTAGGAGACCATTCACCATCTTACAAAACTAAAGAAAGCCAACTACATTAAGGCTACATGTTATTCTCATAATTGAAATCTATGTTTTGATGGCACTAGATAAACTATTCATCTTTAATCGTAGCATGAAATGTATTTAGGGATAAAATAAATCCAATTGTTATAAGATGGGGGAAATTGAATTTTTATTAAAAACAAAGGGGAAAGGGGAAAAAAGAGGATGGCAAAAAGAAAACTTGACATATTGATTGTCTAGAAAAGTTTTTTCTAAAGAATATGGAACCCAAGACAGTCTTTTATGAAAACTGTTTCTTGAGTGGTTATCTAAGTAGAATAATGCATTTTAACTATTTTAAGTAAGTGAAGTGTTTGTTGGTTTTCCTTTCAGCATGATATGTAGAAAACAAACCAATCTCTCAAGCAACATGACTTGCTCATTCCAATGTGTAAATCACATAACCATCCTGTACACACATACATGTTTTCCGACTTACCACTTCTTCTCAATTAATGCTAATTATTTTTTTTTTCCTTCTCTTTTTTATTGTTTTCAGCATAAAAAAAAAGAACACATCACAAGTACATCACAATTGAAACCCCCCCCCCACCCCCCACCCGGACTTCCCAAACCTAATCCCAGGATACTATTCAACTAAAAATAACCTTATATTAATATCCCTAACTCCACAAAGTATAATTCTACATAAGTAGGTGAAATATATGTATATGTATAAAGAAAAAATTTTTTTTTATCTAAAAACCTAACCTATATTCCACCATTCTATGCTTATTTTG
>NW_015386406.1:1631717-1639784 GCF_001527695.2 Protobothrops mucrosquamatus
TCACCTACATCGTCCACAAGGGACGACTCGGGAACTCAACTCCTACCTCGGGCAGCTCACCTTTCCCCCTATGCCCAGGGGAAAGGTATCAAGCCGTTTGACAGCTGATGCAGGCTGTCAAAACGGCTTTTACGCAGAAACAGGCGGGAGCAGCAAACAGCTGCGTCCAGCGAAGGCGCCTGCCACCGGAAGTCCGTCAATTAATGCTAATTATTGATGATACTTATTAATTAGCAAACACAAAAAAAATTCTCATAATTTAATGATCCCATAAGCCCTTTTTATCCAGAAAAGATCATTCAGGGTTGATTTTTTTTTAAGCTAGTGATTGCCAGGTATGGTAACTGAGAGCTGATGATAGTGGATGATGGGACACAGCCCTTAAGAGGAATGTAAGGCAGCCAGATTTCCAGCAACAACCATGCAAATCCATCAGAAATTGCTAACAGAAATTTATTTATTTATTCATTATGAAATGTATATGCTGCCCCTCTCACCAAGAGGCAACTCTAGTGGCTTACAATAAAATAAAAGCAACAGAATAAAAAAATAAAAACATTACAATAATAAATATTAGCATTAAAATTAACCTTAAAGATTGACAAAGATTGTGAGCAAGGGAGCAAGATACACATGGGATGGAGGTAGAATAATCTTTTAATCCATTATCCACCTCCAGTTGGCACCACCCCTATCAGGCCCCTAGGACAATTGTCAGAGCCAGGTTTTCAGACTCTTTCTTATAGCCAAGAGACTGGGTGTGGATCTCACCTCATGGGACAGAAAACTTGCAGAACTTGCCTGCAGATTCCTTAGAGAAATTTAATGGTGTCCAGGAGAAGAAATAAAAAACCTTTTACTGGCAATATCTTAAGAAACAATGTGAAAATAAATAGAGATTGAATTTGCAGTTATGAGCTATCTAATTAATGGTAGTGTTTGTATACCTGTCCAAAACAATATAGCACGTATTTTCAGCACATTTTAGGTTGGAGTCATGCTAAAAATAATTAGAGCAGCACTTAGATCTAGATGTATTCAAAAAAGGCTACATAACTGTTTGTCATGGATACTTTAATTTTATACACTGATCAGAAGGTAAGACTTGATACACTTAATCAAGTCGTCTAGCCCTATAATTCTATGGTTTTTAACATAGTGAAAAGAAGAACTTAGCAACTAAACCAAATATAATATGGGCATTACTTATCATTTAAAATGAGATATCCAGTTTTTTCTAATTATTATTTTTCTTGTTTCCCCTGCAGCTGTGCTTGCTATCACCCTTAGTCATATCATCCATCATCCAGCTACTGAAGCCAACTCCCTGCAACAAAGAGACACTTGTAAGTTTATATTGCTGCCATAAATTTTTGGACAATGAAAGTTCTTTGGGGAAAAAAAAGAACTCTCAAACTCCTGGATATACTGCACAATCCAGATCATCAAATAACCTCCATGCTGGGATTTGTGGAATGTTCCATCTTTAGTCAAAACTGGAAACCTAATAAATTAATAATCCTATAGTGCACATTGTAAACATGAAAATCACTGGGTCAATAGAAGACCTCCATCTACTGAAGGAAATGAGAGCTATTTTTCCACTTCAGAATCCTACAAGTAAAGTTTTCCAAGTTTATATGAGGGAAAAGAAAATATTAATTGGAAAAATGTATAACATGTATTAGTTTTTGAGTAGCTGTTGTGGCTTGCAATATTTGATGAAATCAAGTTTTGAAAAATAGTTTATATATTCAGGCTTCTTAAACAACACCTATGTTTACATCTCAGTACATGCAATTCTTCAGTTAGGTTCTGTTGTACTCTTATTTTGAATATTACCATCTGAGTATTCATTGCTTTAGACTTATTCAAAAGTACTAACAGCAAGAAGATATTTATTTTAAAGGAAAATCTCTTTAACAGCACTATGAGTACTGTACATCTCAGATGTTAGATAGCAATATTTTCACTTGTCTTAATTTGATACATAGACAAGGATTCATGGATTTAATCATCATTAATTATAATCCAACTATTTGTCTTTGGAGGATGGACTCTGGTTTGGATATAATACAGGTAGTCCTCGATTTACCACCACAACCCAACATTTCCCTTGTTAAATAAGTCAGTTATTAAGTGAGTTTTGCCTATTTTAGGACCTTTGATGTCACAGTTGTTAAGTGAATCACTACAGCTGTTAAGATAGTAGCATGGTTGCTAAGTGCATTGGGCTTCCTCATTGACTTTTATTGTCAGAAGGTTGCAAAAGATGATCACATGATCCCGGGACCCTGCAACTAACATAAATACATGCCAGTTGTCAAGCATCTGAATCTTGATCATATGGCTACAAGGATGCTGCAATGATAGTAAGTGTGAAAAATAGTTATAGAATTCCCAAAAAAGCTCACCAATAGCTGAGGTCCATATTAGGAGTTGCTGAACACTTGCCTACTCCTGTCTTTAATATTATCACATAATAAAGGTGACTACATGGAGTCAAAATGTGGATCTTAATTCGTATTTCAATGTATGAAATGTTCCATGAACACTAATGCCTGTGAATATAGATCCAAGTGAAGACAACCTGTTTAACTGATTATGGATCATCAAGTCAGTGTTAATTCTTAGCAACTATACAGATGAAGTGAAAATCATAAACATTGGTTAATACTATTGATTTTGATCTTGCAAGTCACACATGACTTCTAAGAAGCCTTAGGACTTCTTCATGTGAACTCAAAAGTATGTCCCACTGAATTTAGTGGGCATTTCTTTATATAAATGAGCTTAGGATGGCAGCCCTAAGGTTCTTTAAGTTTCACCTATGGAAAGTAATAGCATTGTATTTTTGCAGAAATAAGCAGTTCTGAAATTCTACTCTTTAAATTTTCCATTCTGATCTTTGATGATGAAGTACAACTTTTTAGGATGCCAAAAGCAATAGACAATGTCACTTATATATTTTAGCAGATGTGATTTTATCATATGGTGTATAGTTAGCAATCACAAGAATTATTGATATCTGTATTAGATACCTTTGGGGGAGATCAAAGTCAACAACCAATTTTCTAGGTCAAGACATATACCTGCCCTAGAGTAGAATTCTGGCAACCTTCACAAAATATAGTAATAAATTAGGAATTCAAGAGAATACTAACTCCATGGATATAACAAAAGTTGGAAGAATAACATTTTCATATATAAAAAAATCTCCAAAAGAACAAGAAGGTGTTAAACTAATAAATTTTGATTCTTAACACACTATCTTCTCTGGTAATATTATAACAGGCATAAATCATAGAGTGCGTCTCCCAATAATGATATACACATTACAAAAATATTTATTATCCATAATGTCCTGTTTCATTTTCAGTTGATAAGTTCCCTCTGCAATAATTAGTCTGGAGAGAATGACCAACCCAGAACATTCTTCCATATGTATATAACCAAGCTACCATCACTCCTCCCTGTCAATTAGCTCACCTTTGCAACACAATTTTAAATGACTTGCTCAGTCATATGGCAAAGAGTTGTCCACACTTTTCAGGACTGAGAAGATATTATCTTCCCAATTTCTGCTGTCTTGGCCTTCTTAGCACCTGGCACATACCACAGAGATGCAGTGAGCAGGTGTTCATTCACCTTTATTGTACATGTAGCTGGGAAGCAAAACTGACATGAAATGACTAGAGAAGTCCTATTTTAGTGAAACATGTTTAAGCACATTTTCGTGGTCATGGATATTAAATGGAGTTAATTTAATTCTCCAGTATTTATTTTACATAAATAGAGTCTAGAGGCATTATGAAGGCTCTTCGGGCCTCTTTGTACATAAATCTAAACTGCTCTGAGTTAATTGGCTGTCAATTAACACAGCTTTGAAGCTCATATATGTTCTCCTGTCATGAGTTAGTAAAGCAAGTCATATGGGCAGTGGAAGCAAATTTATTTATTTATTTGTTAAATTTATTTGTTACCTATCTTGCCAAATGCTCAGAATTTGAACTGGTCTTTCTAGGCATTGTACAATTGCCATTACTTCAACACTATCTCAGGAGGGCTGCAATTTCTGTGCTAGAGCAGGTATATTAGACGGGCATTTATCTTGAAACCAAAACCTGAATTTGACTCCAAACCTAATCTTTGAATCCTGGTAGAGAAATTTTACTTAGGAGTATTTCAAAGAATCAGCCTTATTTACAGCCAACTTGCTGCTCAACAGTCCAACATAAATTTACAAAAGCATAAGAAATGGGTGTGGCTACTGGGCAGTAGTGATGAGATCAAAGTAGGTCAAGCAATAGGAGGAAAACTAAGATATGACTGAAGGCCTCTGAAAAAGGAAAGAAGTAGAGGAGTTTTAATTTGGTTTATAGATTGTACTGAGTTGAAAAAGAGGAAAGAAAAATTATGTTGTAAAAATATCATTTTTCAGAAGATAGTATTTCAAGGAGAAATGTGTTTTAGTTTTAGGAAGATGTATTTTGGTTAGTCGTAGCACTCAAACTATAATGAAGCTCCTGGGTAGTTTTTTAAAAAATGGACTCCATGTTACCAGTTAAAGTCGAACTCAGTTTAAATTGGTCATATTTTCAGTGGAATAATTAAAACCTTAATGGTTTACTATTCAAAGATATATTTATAGTAATCCATTAGAACTGTGCATAGTAGAAAATATTAGGAGTAAATAGTTTAATTCTTCTTCTTACTGCAAGGCTGCCTATTTCAAACCAAAAATTAGGAAAGCTCTGTTTAAAAATATTTTTATGAGGAAAGGATTAAATTACGGTAATTCACAGACTTTGGGAGAGAAGTTCTCACTGACAAAAACTGTTCCCATTTTCTTAAGCCAATGTTTTCTTCATTGATATCATTAATATTTAAATTGTGTCTTAAAGGGTTAATGGATACCTTAATGACTACAGCTAGCAAAAAGGCTACATAAGACAAAAGATATTGAGGATGTTTCCAGGCCATATTAAACATTTCAGTTCTATGCATATTTATTTGGAGTAAGCTCTATTATATTTATGCATTCTACTTCCCCCAGTTTAAGACTGAACCTTTAAAACTGTTTTATTTCAAGGGAAAGGATTATGTATTCAATTAATTTTTCTGCTGAAATCAATGGGACTTAAAAGTCCTTAATTTTGAATGAGTTGTGTTCTTATTTTAAATCTATTACTAAAAGTATAATGTGTAATTATCCTATGGATATGCTTGGCTTTATTGTTGACCTAATGCTGTCCATTTCTGGAAAATTATAGTGCATTCCATAATAAAACATTATAGATTGCTTTATTACCTTTGGGAATTCAGCTGTGCTAGTAAATTATAGCTTAAGAATGCTTCCCATTTAATTTAAAAAGAAGTTAGTCATGCAACAGAAATCTTTGTTAAATGTATTACATTAGTTAAATAATATTTTTCCCATCACGGTGATTGAAAATAGACCTGTGTGTTCCTGATTCAGTTCTATTTAAAATATTGGAAATTGTACTTTTAGTAACAATCAAGTTCTGTTGTCTGGTCCAATAAACTATTCTATAAAACCATTATTTGGAGCCAGAGTTAAATTTCTTACATATTATGATTTAATATGACTTAAAATAATAGATACAATCATTTAAAATGAAATTATTAATTGGCACAATCTTGAAATCTTGAAAAAAGATTAGTTACAATCTTGAAAAAAGATTAGTTATAAAAATTTGACATCCCCAGTTAGCAAAAGCATGCAACAATTAAATAAATAGATCCTCCAAGCTAAATGGAACTTTTGACATAAAATATATACCTTATGGCAAGTAATACACGTTGAGACTTCTGTTTTCCTTGGGACAAGCTACAATTAACTCATAAAATGATAAGATTAAATAAAGGAGTCCAGGATTGGTAACAGCTACTTCTAAAGTTGTAAGATTCTCATACTGAATCTACAGAGGTCTATCAAATTTCCAATGTGTGTTTTAAGTTTCTAGGACAAAATTCACTGCCAATCAGCTGTCTGTTAACTGCTTTCTGAGACTGAGGTATCTATGTTTTAAATGATGACATACCACTTCAGTTTCCATAACAAGATCATTCTTTACAGAGTTTGCAAAATAATGATTCTATCAAATATTTTGCTTATTGCTATCTGGAGCCACGAAACAGCATGGCTGCAAGGGAAAGATAAGCTATTGCAGTACATCTTCAATTCTCAGACTACCTGCTTTCAATAAATTGGTAGTTCAATTAATGTTTTGTTAGTTTATTTTTGCTGTGAGTTATCATGATGAGTTGTTACTGTTCCACAAAATGAATCTCTGATGTATTCCACTGAAGCTTTTATTGTTTGGGGAGGGGTTGGTCATTCATTCATTCATTCATTCATTCATTCATTCATTCATTCATTCCTTTCAAGTCAGTATTGACATCTGCTAACCGCCTGGACAAATCCCTACAATATACTTAGCAAGATTTTGGAAGCAGTTTGTCCTCACCTGCATCCTGGAACTGAGAGAGATGACTGGTCCAAAGTCATCCTGTTGGCTTTGTACTTCAGGCAAGATTAGAACTCACAGTCTCCTGGTTTCTAACCTGATGCATTAAAATACAACACCAAACTGGCAACCTGATCTAAACTGGAAGCAATGATTACCTGGTTCTTTATGTTCTGCAGAAGTTTAAACATGGTCTCTCTGTTTTGATACGATGCCTTAACATTACACCAAGCTTAACTTTTTATCATTGAAACATAAAAGTGATAATATAAACCATATTAGAATTAAATTTAGAAAATTTGATAATATGTCTGATGTGCATTTACCAACTATAAGTTATTTCACAAATAACTCAAAAAAAAGTGTAAAAAGGAAATACTGAATTGGCTCTGTTTCATAAAATTCCTCAGGGAGACTATTAGAGGAATAAATGACAAAATACACAAATGCTGGGACTTACATATTTGCATCAGGCACTAGGAGACAAGTTCATAATCACAGCTTATATAGTGGCATGTGTGTTGTCACTTTGATGTCATCTGCTCTGTGTGCCTTATGTTAGAAATTTTGTCAAATGATAATATGAAATTTTCAAAACTTTTACAGCATTTTCTAACAAAATCTGGCAAACTGACTGGTAAATCAAAACTGTTTCTTCAAAACTAATCCAAGCAATGACTTCTATTTGGACAGTAATAGGTTTAGTTGCTAGGGATATGGAGAAGAAAGCAAAACAACAGAGGCATTGTTCACAGTTGTATTTCTTGAAGCCCAAATGGATAAAAGTCATCCTATCACTGAGAAGCTTATAAATCCAAATGCCATGCTGATGGGAAGTATAATGCTTAGAAAGAAGGCAGGACAAGCTACTGACACCGCCTTGGTGAATCATGATATGCAACATCATAAAAAATCTATGATGGACGATGTGGAGGAGCAATTACTAGCATATGTGCATGTTAATAAATGTTAGCAGTACAACTGGACAGAACTGTGATCTCCAAAGCATGGATAATTGTCTAATTTTTGGTCCCTTCATTTTCCAAACATTTAATTAGTGGTCTATGATTACAAAAAGTTTAAGAAGCAAAGATCTCTAACGATACGCTTAAGAGAAAAAATGTATATAATTTTTATCAGGTTTTATTCTTCCACAAACATTAGGTCCTTATTTTACTGTGAAAGTCTTGAGGATTGCATCAGCATGATTTAATTGTTCTTCTCAAGGATACAGGTGAAACTCAAAAAATTAGAATATCGTGCAAAAGTTCATTTATTTCAGTAATGCAACTTAAAAGGTGAACCTAATATATGAGATAGACTCATTACATGCAAAGCAAGATAGTTCAAGCCGTGATGTGTCATAAGTAAGATGACTATGGCTTACAGCTCATGAAAACCCCAAATCCACAATCTCAGAAAATTAGAATATTCAATATTCTAGGCTCAAAGTGTCCCACTCTAATCAGCTAATTAAGCCATAACACCTGCAAAGGGTTCCTGAGCCTTTAAATGGTCTCTCAGTCTGGTTCAGTAGGAATCACAATCATGGGAAAGACTGCTGACCTGACAGTTG
>NW_015386406.1:1639963-1671257 GCF_001527695.2 Protobothrops mucrosquamatus
GATTATGGCTTACAGCTCATGAAAACCCCAAATCAGAAGCGTCTTACCTGGGCTAAAGAAAAACAGAACTGGTCTGTTGCTTAGTGGTCCAAAGTCCTCTTTTCTAATGAAAGCAACTTTTGCATCTCATTTGGGAACCAAGGACCCAGAGTCTGGAGGAAGAATGGAGAGGCACACACTGCCAAAAGCACCAAAACCTAGTTCAATGACCGTGGGATTACTGTGCTCGATTGGCAGCAAACTCGCCTGACCTGAACCCCATAGAGAATCTATGGGGCATTGCCAAGAGAAAGATGAGAGACATGAGACCGAACAATGCAAAAGAGCTGAAGGCCGCTATTGAAGCATCCTGGTCTTCCATAACACCTCAGCAGTGCCACAGGCTGATAGCTTCCATGCCATGCAGCATTGAGGCAGTAATTGCTGCAAAAGGGGCCCAAACCAAGTACTGAGTACATATGCATGCTTATACTTTTCAGAGGTCCGATATTGTTCTATGTACAATCCTTGTTTTATTGATTGCATGTAATATTCTAATTTTCTGAGATTGTGGATTTGGAGTTTTCATGAGCTGTAAGCCATAATCATCACAGTTATGACACATCATGGCTTGAACTATCTTGCTTTGCATGTAATGAGTCTATCTCATATATTAGGTTCACCTTTTAAGTTGCATTACTGAAATAAATGAACTTTTGCACGATATTCTAATTTTTCGAGTTTCACCTGTACATAACATGGTAAGGCACATCAAGCAAATTGCACTTTCACTTGACATGGTGCATAAAATGTGGGAGATCTGATGTAGCTATTTTTTTTAGTAATTATTACTAAACATGCAAGTAATTATCACTCAACAGAACATACAAAGATGAAGTCAGGAAAGAAAAGGCTCAGAATGAACAAAGACTTGCAACAGAAATCAAGGACAATAAAAAAGTTTCTTTCAACATATTAATAACAAGAAAAAAGTCAAGGAAACTGTAGGTCCACTAAAGAGAGAAGATGGCAAGGAAGTAACAGGCAGCAGGGAGAAAGCAGAGCTACTTAACTCATTCTTTGCATCAGGCTTCACACAAAAAGAAATTATAGCCCAACATACCAAAAAAACTATTGCAAAAGACAAACTAGAAACAAAAATTAAAATAAGCAAGAAAATGGTAAGAGAAACTTATTCGACCTTGATGAGTATAAATCACTGGGACCGACAGATAATATCCCAGAGTTCTGAAGGAGCTGGCAGATATTATCTCAGAACCATTGCACCATATCTTTCAAAAATACTGAAGCACCGGGGAAGTACCTGAGGATTGGAAAAGGGTCGATGTGGTTCCCTTCTTCAAGAAAGGGGGGAAAAACAGACCCAGGTAACTACAAACCAATCAGTCTAACATCAATACCAAGGAAGATCCTGGAAAAGATANTCTATGTACAATCCTTGTTTTATTGATTGCATGTAATATTCTAATTTTCTGAGATTGTGGATTTGGGGTTTTCATGAGCTGTAAGCCATAATCATCACAGTTATGACACATCACGGCTTGAACTATCTTGCTTTGCATGTAATGAGTCTATCTCATATATTAGGTTCACCTTTTAAGTTGCATTACTGAAATAAATGAAGTTTTGCACGATATTCTAATTTTTCGAATTTCACCTGTAGATTCAGGGTCATTTCATTGATTTGTAAAGCTTTTAATTATAGTTTCTCATACTATTGCATAGTGCCACCTAATTGGTATATGCAGTCTCTCTTTCCTTAATTTTCAGATAAGATATTTATTGGTGTCTAAACCCCCACATATTTAACATGATTACCACATAACCTTTTTTTGGGGGGGTGAAATTCTTCTAGTTGTACATAGTGTACGTTCTATGAGTATCTTCAGTTACATTGATCACAAGCAGACACCACATAACTGGTGTCAACTTTATTGCACAGACACTTACATCTAAAGAGTCCCAATAATATTGTTTATGCTTGTGTGTATATACTTTAGCATGTATTCCATTGTTACAATAATTATTTTATTATCTTTCTCTGCTTAATTTAAAATAAGCAATAAATATAGTATATTTAGAAAGATGTGTGTTAACATCATTGTTATTTTATTTTCCTCTTCTGGACTTATATTTCACTTAGTAATCAATTGATCAATCAATAACACATATCTAGAAAACTTTAAAATGTAGTTTTAATGCCAATGCATTTGTGTAAAATTGGGCAAAGTGCTCTTGTGAGTGAACATATGCATAATTGAAGAGAGACTACTTAATCTGTCCCTCATTTGCTCTGCTATTAATTTAAACCGTTTTATTTTTTGTTAAAATACCCCAAATACTCACATGCTCCTAGGTAGCTTTGGCAAACATCCTTCTAAAGCAGGCACTTGGAAAGAGTCGGAAAATATTCAGATATGAAGGCCTTTGAAGTGTCAAATTGGCCAAATGTAAGGAAACTGACAGAGATCTCACTGAAAGATTTGCAAGACCGTGCTACATGTTCACATATGGCCATTCTGGTGTTATACACACACGAGCTTGATCATATTCTGGCAACTTTCCAGCAGTGAAATATCATATCAGAAAGATATTCTACTATCTTCCTTTTGAATGTTTTGTATTTTTGGCAAAGATGATTACAATACCATCAGCTTCAAAAAAGAAAGAGAGCGCCCTCTAGCCACAATCCTTCAGAAGAGCCTTGATCTCAGCATTGGAGTGTTTTTACCCTTTTAAATTAGGAGTTTTATTTCCTTGGCAGTAGCTTTATAATCAAAAAATTAATCATGAATCCACTGCATACTTATAGTTATTTGGCTTATCTCTGCTACTCAAATAAAAGAAGCATTGTACAGAATACAAAATATGTTATAATCAGTTTTTGCAACAGTTTATGATATGACTTTAGAACACTGTTTTGCAAACTTGGCAACTTTCAGATGTATGTAGATTTCAACTTCCAGAACTCCAAGTTCACAAGAGGCAAACTTTGCCTCATACTGGATAATTGTGAAATCCTTCAGTTCTGATTACAGATCTGCAGATTACAAAATACAGTTTGTAAGTTACTCTTCTGCCTCAGCAGGAAACATAGGAAACTTATAATAACAAGCCTAGATTCAACTTATAGCTTATGGATGTGTTATGGGGGCAGACAAGAGGGAGTAAGTGATTAATTCTCCATTGTGATGTGAACTCTGCCTCGTATATACTGGGATGTGACATTACAATGGAACATTATTTTGGTATTAATTGTAGTTATGCCTGTGAATGAGGTATGCCTATACAATCTTAATTCTTACACATCCAAAGCTGCCTTTTACCTAAAATTCAGCCTGAAGTAAATCAGTACATGAAAAAAATACACCTTCAGGGCATATGACAAAGTTATCCCAAGTATTATCAGTCACTTTGAATTTCTATTGCTCTTCATAGTGTAATATCTTCCTTTGCCATAATGAAGTGCCAAGAGTAAACTCTTACTTCATTATGGAATCAAAACAACTAATTCTTTCAAACTGCTATGATAAAATACATATGGCTAATGGTTCAAATTCTTGATACATTTTAATGCCTTGATACCTTTTGTTTTAATAGCAACTGACTCTGCTTTAGTTGGCTTAGAGCAGGGGTGTTAAACTGCCGGCCCGCGGGCCGGTTTCATCATACCGGAGCCGCGCCTACCCCATTGCCAGCAATGGCGAAAAAGCTCCGATACATCACGTGACGTCATGTGACGTCGCGAGTTTGACATGCCTGGCTTAGAGCCTTAAGAAATACGTTCACTAATGCTTAATTCAAGTATTTTTCCTAGCCTATATGTGATCTCTGGATTACTAAGCATACATCTTTACCTGATTTTAAGTGATGGTGTTGAAAATGGCCGTATCCTTTTCTAAAGGATCAATAACCCAAATGTTCCTTTGAGCACTTAGAGCAGCAATGGCAATGGCTATCTCTGACATTTGTTGCAAAAAAAAAATATCTAATTGGTACTTCTGAAATTAAAGCAACAATTAACACCCAGAACAAAATTAGGAATAGTCTTGAAGTGAAATGTTGAAATGAAAAATCTTAATATATTATAAATGTTGGTCATATATATTTCAAAGTGCTGTTAAAATCCACTTTCCGTTCTCTAAAATAATTTATCTAAATATTTTCTGAAATCAGACTTTTAGCATCTGATATAACTAATGGATCTAATAATCAGAGTGGTATATCTTTTTTGACAGCCAAAGAGAAAAATAACACAAGGAAAACTACATTCTAAAATTTAAAAATGATACGCCAGTAGGGAGGTAGCTATGGCAGGCCAAAGGCTCTCCCAAGGTAGAAACAATTTTAACTAGGCACCTTACAACAATCCAGCAGTTATAGATCAATTTTTATCATAAGAGATTCACAGGAAATTGGGATGGGATGAGAGTTACTTTTTTAATATGGATTGAATAATGATTAAATTTATCTTCCTCCCAGGCATTGAGCTTTCTAAAAATAATGAGTGTTGAGGGACATAGATGAATAAGATACCTGCCACATAGAAATTTGACTGGAAAGTTATATAAAAAAGAATAATACCAATATGCATTGTAGTAGGACAGCTGTGCTAGTCTATGATGGTAAAAAAAGTTAGCTTACGAAATCTTATTCCAAAAAAGGTGCTACATATTCCAGCATATTTTGTATGTATAACCAGTGCTTTTTTTGTAAAAAAAAAAAAAAAAAGGTGCCGGAACTCACACGTGTCATACAACCCGACTTGCCTACCCTACAAAGTTCCATCCCAAAAAGATGCCGAAACTCCATTCTGGGCGTTCTATGACAAAAAAAGCCCTGTGTATAACCAAATGGGAAATCTTAACAATTTTTCAGAGAACTGTTACATCACCTCAATTCTTCTTGGCAGCTTAGGTTTGTTTCCTTATTGATTCAGGAGTAGTACCATTTTTAGTAGACTGAGCTTTAGTTGATCATTCACATCCTAGCAACAGTTAAGGTTTCTATGAAATAATACTCTCAGATACTTATAATTTCAATCAATTATAATGAGAAAGGCATATACATTTTATTGCAAATCAATCAATGTTTAATTTGATGGCTTACAGTTTATTTTTGTGGTGATCTTAAGATATTTATGGATGATGGAAAATGGTCAGAATTTCATACTGCAACATAAAATGTGCAAATTTTCGTGTTGAGTGTTTGTGTTTGGTTCAAACTGTACCTGCAGAAATGTGCTACAGGAATGATGGTAGAATTCAGTGATACTATTTCTAACTTTGATGAGGCATTTCCTGTTCAACTTATGGGTTTATGGTTATCTTCACTGGGGAAATCTGACATCTGGAAGCACAATTACAGTGCAACTCTCATGGAACGTAAACTAGAATTGGTTATAGCTTCCAGAGATCTCTAGGAGTTTTCTGATCCAAAGTTATAGTCAAATTCTCTGGTGCAGTTAAGAGATAAATGTTAATTCATCACACAGCATTCATACGTTTGCCCTACTCAGCTACTGTGTAGTCATACTAAGACCAGAGACCCAAACATTTTTGAAATGTTGGCTGGTTGATGAAGATAATTTTGCAGATGACCTGTTCACTCCTGGTAGAAAAGCAAAAGAATCATTTAATTACCTACCAAAAAAATCATACTTCAGGAAGTAGCATGTATGTTTCTGAGTCATCAAAGTTACAATGATTTCAGCATTATGGAACACTAATCTGATAATAAGCACTCTAGACAAACTGGCCTTTGCTATAAAAAAAAAAAAAGTCCCAATTGCCTGCCTGGTCTTAAACCTTTGCACTTGTTCATCATCTGGGGAAGAGATGATGTAAGGTATAACTTCTTGTTACAAAGGCAGAGTGACAAGATGATGGTTGATCTCCCTTCCTTTCAGGTTACAGCCTTAACCAAGGAGTCAAAGTGACAGTGGAAGTGGCTGCTCTAAGTTAAAATGCCTGTTGTTTAGCACCAGCGACTAGCCCAAAGTCACCCAATTGGCTTTTATGTCTAAGGCAGCACTAGAACTCACAGTCTCCTGGTTTCTAGATCAGCACCTTATCTATTACACCTGCTGGATTAATTCTGGGAGTCAAAATCCACACATCTTAAAATGGACACGGTTGAGAAACACTGCTGTGGAGAGATGCAGTTCTACAGGACAGGCACCACAATTGAGAAGGTACAACTTCACAAATGTAGGGTCCAAGAAGATAGCATTGTTTGATAGACTTGCCTTGAAGTGTTTCCTTTTTGTTAGATATGATAGGGCAATTTTATCATTTTCTTTCCTATAGCACTATTTTTTAAAAAAGTAATAACATTGTGCTGTACTTATTTCTGTGCACACATGTCTATGTTTGATAATAGATTCTTTCCTTCCTATTTTTCTTTTACTTTTTTTGTTGCACTTTTATCTTTTTTATTTCTTTTTTTCTCTTTTCTCTTTAGTTTTTAATCTTCCGTTTAAAAAACATTTAATTATGGGTGTGTGTTGTATAAAAAGATAATAGATTGTTGGGCAGGAAGCCACAAAAATGTCTGTTAACAAAATTTAAAAAGCAGAAACAAATATTCCATTACTCTTAGAGAACTTACTCTTTATACTATTATAATATTGTTAGAATAAGTTCTTGTTCCATGTTAGGCCTTTGACATTCTTATATCCTAGTATAAAAGCCAAGAATAAAGCAAACCTTTTAAGGCAATCATAGTTACTCTCACTGCTGGAACTCTTGACTTTTATTACTTTTTCCCATTAAAATTAGATAAGTCTGCCTGCCTAGTTTAGAAAAGACAGCTTCAATGTTCATTATTTTATGGAGTGAAATACCAGCAATACGTTTAGATGAGCAACAAAGTGTGCCTGCTACAAATTGCAATAAATATTTCTTGCTTTCATGTTCAGGTCTGGAAAGCTTGCTAGAGAACTGAGGCAAGCCAGGTTTCAATGAATTAAAACACATCTTAATCCACGGCTTCTAAGCTATGTATTCAAAACCCTGCGGAAGATAATTTTATCATGCCAAGTTTGCAAACAAAGATTTAATTTTATGCCAATCTAATAATGTGATTTGGACAATTTTCCTTTTTCAGAGATTGATACAGAGTAGCAAATTCAGTTGTCATCTAAGGCATCCATTGGGATTTTATTTATATGCAACTTTATATTTGTACATGTAGACAGAACTGCACCCATTATGTGATTTAGTACAAGCCTACATTGAATGTTATGTTTCTTATGCTTTTACTAATTGCATTTGAACAGCTGAAAAAACATTATTGAGCAAATAACATTTGTAATATTTTTCAAGTCCTAAGGGATTTGATTATGCCAATGATTAAGCCAATGTCAGCTCTTACGGAGAACAGATAATTCTTCTTCAGATAATTTTTTCCTGCCTTAATCCTTCTACCTTGCAATGATACATGCATTGCCACTGCAATTGAGTCTACCTATCTTGCTGCTTGCTCTTCTTCTCTATCCTTTCGTCTTTCCCAGCATTATAAATTTTCAAGATAGATATGTATTTTAAGAATGGATGCAAAATGTGATAATTTGAGCTGGGTGATTTTGTTCCTTGTATTAGAATTTGGGATTGATGTGTTCTATGGTCTGCTTGTTTTCTTAACTATCCGGGTATTCTGAGGAATCTTCTCCCACATCATTTTTCGTGATTTTCAAGGAACAAAGGCAGATTGAAGATGGCTGTACAAAAAATGGAGCCGACAATCACAGTGAAGAATGAAGAGCCAACAAGTGAACTAGTAAATCATTTCAAACCACTCTGAACAAGGAGACAACTTGAGATTGCTAACAAGTATTCCAGACAACTGCTTCTCACAGGAATACCATAAGACAGTAGTCTCCAGTGTATTCAAAGCTCTGGGAGATGAAGGAATAGCCATCTCCCTCAAACCACAGTCAGTGCCTTTGAAAAGACAGTAAATTCACATACTTTTTTTTCTAATCATTTTTGGGAGTTGCTTGTTAACTGCTTTTCAGCTATTAAAAAAATCTTTGTACTGCCAAATTTGACAGCACTGGCTAATTTTCCTTTCAGTCCCTAGTGAATAGAAGTATTAACTACAAAATTAACAAAAAAATTTCTTGGAATAAACAATAAAAGGGTGATTAAAATTGATTTTAGAAAGTTATAGACTAAAGGTTCAGATAAATTTGAAATTATAATTTAGAAGTATGTTATTTAGAATTATAAAGAATCCTTCCCATGGGAAAATTCTTTTGTTTTGATTAAAGAAAATAAGGTAAAAATTTAAAAATTAGACAGTGAACTTAAAGATTATAATTAAAGGACAAGAATACATAAATTCAACTTATAATTACAGAATGAAACAAAATATTCTACCATTGGGCTTATTGAGGGATATTTTAAAAAAAATGAACTCAGACGTTAATAATAATAATATCTACAGAGCATCTGCCTTTATTGTGACCCTTTGTTTAAAAAATGTTATCGAAGAGGAACAACTCTTACCTAACATGATATAGGGGAAGGAGTGTCAGTACTTGGGGATGAAGCTAAAAGAAGGATCAGCCTTGAATGTCTGCATACCTACAAGCAAGCTAAGTCCAACACCCTCTTGAATTCCCTTGACCCTCTTCTAACTCCTAGCAGATGCTGTTAGTTGAGAATATTCCTAAATGTGAGTAGCAATAAATCATTTCAAATTAATTAAATCTTCACATGCAGGCCTGATTTTTCATACCTGACATACAATCAAAACTGAGTTGAAAATGGGTTTATAAATGGGTTTACAAATGACAGGATGACATGGAAAAGGATGTTACACTTGACATACAAAAGCTGATGTTTTAATAATTAAATGTATATAAAAATAATAAACAAGAGAGTGACGAGGATAATATTCCCATATAGGATTCCCCAAAGAGGCTTTTAAGTTTTAAAGAATCTCATGAAAAGGGACAAAGAAGACATAAAAAAAAATAAAGTTGTATGACATTATTTGAACAGACTAAAAAGATTAAAACTGTTTTATGAGAAAATGAATATAATTTTGGTTTATTTGAGCGAGGTTAAAAAAGTTTGTTTTATTTATTTATTTCTATTCCACATTTATTATTTTTTTCTACAAATAACTGAAGGCAGAGAACATATCCAACACACATTCTTCCTCCTATTTTCCCCATCACAACAAAAATCTTGTGAAGTGAGTTGGGCTGAGAGAGAAGGACTAGCCCAAGGTCACCCAGTTGGCTTTCATGGCTTAGGTAGGACTAGAACTCATGTCTCCTGCTCTTTAGTCTGATACATTAATCATTAAACTAAACTGATTCTCAGTAACAACAATTACATTGTTATTTTTGGTAATGGACTTTTGCTGATACCAGGAGTGAAATGACAATGTTTTGTGGATTGTTTATAGATATGAGATGGGATATGGCAGGGGTAGGCAACCTTGGCTCTTTTATGACTCGTGGACTTCAACTCCCAGAATTCCTGAGCCAGCCCTGCTGGCTCAGGAATTCTGGGAGTTGAAGTCCACGAGTCATAAAAGAGCCAAGGTTGCCAGCCCCTGGGATATGGGAAGAAGAGATCAATTGTTGTATTTCAAGAGAAGATGATAAGTTACTGAAATTGTTTATACGTGATGAAAGTTAGTAGTCATTTATTTTTATTTACTATATTCTTACTTTTCTTTATTTTCTATTTTTATTTTTCCCTTTCCCTTTTTTCTTTTCTTCTTTTTCTTTCTATTATTTTATCTTTGTATCTAGTTTGTATTAGCTTTTACCATTGTAATTATAATCTTTGATAAAATTACTATATAAAAATGAAGTCCTCTCCCATATCAACATTCAAAAGCATCAATACTCTTTCTATTCTGCTTCTCTAAAGTCCAACTTTTACTTCCATCAAATATCATGAGAAAAACTAATACATGATTCTGATCTTTGTAGATGTGTCACAGCATCAGAACATCTGTAACAAAGCCTATCAAGTGTTAGATTGTGGTACATTTCTTGACTGTTATTTCCTTTACTGTTGATAGTCAATTCCAAAAAGCAGAGGCTATCCAGCACTTCAATATCTTGTCAGTTTCAGATTGGTTGCTGTACCTGTTGTGATTATTTATATCTTCTGAATAATTCTATTGTAGTCCCATTTCCCCCCATGTTCCTTGATTTTCATTACTATAGCTTTCAGCCTTTCCAGCTACCAGAGTAATCTCAGCAAAATGCAGGCTGCTAATGTTTCTTTCACTAATTTTAAAACTATGTTTATCTTCCAGTCCAGCCTTACTCAATATATATTATGTATATAGATTTAATAAATATAGAACATTACATTCCTGTTTCACTCCTTTTCCAGTTTTATATCACATTTCACACAGACTGCAGTTTCCTGACCTTGTACAGATATCTCACGAAGACACTGTTCAGGGATTTCTATTTTCATAAGCACAGTCCACAGTTTAAAATTGTCAACATAATCAAATGAATCTCTATTGAGTATATAAATTAAGCAGATATTGACTTATTTTTTGTAGTTTTTGGCTTATCTGGCATTCATCGGCAATTATGCCTCATGTACTTTAGCCTTTTCTAAATATCTGGCATCTTTCTTTAAATGTAAGGTTTTAATGTACACTGAATGACCTAATTATTATTTTGCTGACATATGAGATTAAGAGGATTGTTTTATATGCTGTTATTTTTGTTGTTGTTGTCATTCACAAGTAGGCTGACCATTTTTAATGAGTTGGCCACTGTGTCTTTAACTATAGTTTGGCTAGAAACTTTACTATTACTTCTCCAATTGCTCATTATAAAAGGCTCTTTGATAAATTCCTATATCCTTCCAACTTTGTAATCAGTAGCATACTGATCTAATTTTATCTTCTTATACTAGTGGTTCTTGATAAATAGGGCATACCTTTCCAAGGTACCTTGGATGTTGACATCTCTACTGTACATAATTTCATTAATTTTCCCCATCTCTGATCTTTTCTGTATCATTTGCTTGCTGTCAAATTGTATCCTTCAGCAAAGCAATCTAAGGCTGAAACCTCTTTTTGAATTCAAAGATCTTTTGGAAGTTTTTTCTTGTTTTTCCATGTTGGTTTTTATCTTGAATATATTTACAGATGTCAGTGCAATACTATTTCTTGTCTCTTTTAACATTCATCATTAAGTTCCCTCCTGAGATGTTTCTCTCTCTAGACTTTGGCAATTTAAAGAAAACTCAGTTTTCTTTCTTACAAGTCATAGTCTTACACTATATGAATTTCAAATTCATATTTAATAATAGTCTTGATGTATTCTTGTTCCCTATCCCTAAGCTGTAGAAGTTTTTCATTTTTCCTTGGAAATGGTAGGTACATGCTCAATATCATGGTGTGAATGATGGTTGATTTTGTTCTTTTACTTCAGACTTCAATCTTGCGCACAAGCAGTTCATAATCTGTTGCACAGACAATCACTGGTCACATCTTTATTGTTCCAAGTCCTAATTCCAGTCAATTTGATTTTGGTGCATTTCATCTTGTTATGACCATATACAATATATATAGTTAGTATTCATAGAAAATTATTATCAATGAAAAAAGTTAAAGGATACCAAAATATAATAGGCTCTTATTTATTGGAGAATTTATTCTTCATTTATATTCAGACAAGAATGATTTGATTTTTAAGATTCAGTACAAATTTGATGGCACATAATCAAATTAAATATACATTCATATGATAAAAAGTAAGTAACATTTAATATCATTAACATGTTTAACATGGTTTTAAACTATACAAAACAGCAAACAGTCTGTAGTATGATGAATTGAGAATGCAGGAATAGTTTGATGGGGGAAAAGTAGAGATATATGTAATTCACCTTTTGTTGATTGTAAAAAATTAACACTCAAGAAAAAGATGCGTTCTGATTCCTTTCTAAAATTCTTTTAAAGAAAATCTATAAATTTCTGGTCTATGTACTGAATAACAAGTGCTTGTTAAAATACATAATCTATTTTGCATACTCAAGAGGAAAATATAATTGTCTTCTATGGATTTCAGGAAACATATTTTGGCTGTTAAAGTGGTTTATCCATCTGTTTATACTTTCACACAGAAAATGTATTTTGTTCTGTGCAACAAATAGAAATGCCAGTTCAGAAGTGGAAAAAGGGCTCTGGTTTTTGTCTTAATATGTTGTGACATTTAAGTTTGTTTGTCTGATGGTTTCCTTTCTCTTGTTTTTTCCTTTCCCCTATGCCTTAATTATAACTATAAAGTGAAGTTTACTATAATCTTATGGGGTTACGAGTTCCGGAACACTTAGGAGACAAATGTCCCACATAGCTTGACGTAAAGTTGCATATGTAGTGGCAAATATTAGATAAGCACATTTGCATATGAGTTGCAATTAGCTAGCATTAATAATTACTGCTACATGTAAGTTGCAATTAGCTAGCATTAATAATTACTGCTACATGCTACAAATACTACTGAGGAAAGTAACTGAAGTTAAGTGGGAAAAGAATGTCCACAACTATCTCATGGCTAAGATGACATTTATATCAAGTATGTTCATTTCTCCAATCAAGTTCTCTACTCACTTTCATTTTTAGATATTAACTGATGTATGGCAGAGGACCAGCTTGATGACTGCTTGTTACAACTAACTTCCGATGTGAGGGTCCATAGCCAAATTGTCTTCTCATGTGTGTCTTCCTAGGAAATGCTTTATAAATATAGACTCAACCAATTTATTTTAAAAATTACTCTACATATTATATAGTATATATAAGAAACACAGATTATAAAAGATAATAGCCGTTTGGTTGTAAAACTGGATGAGTGAATAGAGTGCATGGACAGATACATTAGTGCTTAATAGCCCTAAACAAACAAGTAGAAAAAAAAGAATTTGGGAAATTAAAAGATAAAGGGAAAAACTCCTGGTAATTACACAGACAGAGTTTTCTTGGCTACTTTACAGAAAAGATTTGTGGTTATCTTCTGCTGGAATCTCTTTTTTCCCCAACTTCCAGGCTAATATACATCTCTGGGCCTTTCTCATTGTTTTCTTCCCAAACACTTCAACAATATTCTTGTTGAAGTATTTTCAGATACGTGAAGATTATTTATGTTTCCATAGGCTACCAAATAAAGAGTAGAAATAGCATCATAGACATCATAGGTCCAAATTTCTATAAGATGTGAACGCTCCTATGCTAATTAAATGTTGGTCTTGGAATATGAAACTGAAACAAGATAAAAGGAAATGAAGAAAAATAGAGCATCCCAAGTAAAAACTTGATCATGGATGGGCCATGGATATCTAAAATAACATTATGCCCAAGGCAACCTCTAATCTTCCACTTTGGATTAATGAACTTGATTGATACATAAAATAAGTGGCCATCTCTGAATACCTGTCTTGTACAGAAATATAGTCAAATGCTATTCTTATACAATTAATTTATGTAGAAATGGAAACTACTACAATTTGGAATAAAAGTCAATTAGAAGGTGACAAAATGGCTGTACTTAATTCAAGAACTTTTACACAATTTGTATGTACATGACTGCAATCATGTGTAATTAGGCTTTGGATGCAATAAGTACAAAAAATGAAATGAGACATAAGAAGCAAATGGATCTATCTAGACAAGAGAACAAGGGGGTCATGAAAGAAGAAGAGATTCTACCGTTTTTCCCCGAAATTAAGATCCGGTCTTATATTATTTTTCTCCAAAAGAGGCACTAGGTCTTAATTTCAGAGAATGTCTTACCTTAGGACCACCATAGCCAGGCCTCCCATACCCCGACACCTGCTTAACGTCTTCTGCAGTCGCTTGCCGCCACTTGCAGCTGGACGCCATATCGTTCCTCCCAGCAGGATGCCGCATGGTGCTTTACGCCATTTCTACTGCTCACAGCAGGATGCTACGTGGCTCTTTGGGCTGTTTCTGCTGCACCACATGGCCTCCTGCCAAAAGCAACAGAAGTGGCCTGAAGCATGCAAACAACAGAAGCGGCCTGAAGCGCTGCGCAAGCAGAAGTGGCCCAAAGCACGCAAGCAATGGAAGTGCCCCGAAGCGCCATCCAGTATCCTGCTGGGAGGAGTGGCAACGGCGCAATGCGTCACATGGCAGCCAGCCACAAGTGGCAGCAAGTGGCTGCAGAAGTCAAGTAGTGGTGCGACAGGTGTCGGGGTGTGGGAGGCCTGGCTGTGGTGGTCCTACCGGTAAGGTAAGCAGGTGTGGCACGCATGGGGCAGCTTTACCCCCTCTACCCCTGCTCTAGCTTGATTTTTAGGGGTGCACTTCACTTCAAAACTAGGGCTTAGTTTTGGAGTAGGGCTTATATTAGGCCCACCCCCAAAAATCAAACTAGGGCTTACTATTGGGCTGAGTCTAACTTTCGGGGAAACACAGTAATCTTAAAAACGGATTTAGTGCAAACACGATGCTAGATAAATATCATATGAACTTGTCATGGAATAATTTTGGAACCAAACAAATCTGCCTTGGACTATCCAGAAAACAAGAAGGAACCAAAGAACTTGATATCAGGATTCAGATCATTTATAGTATATGATTCAAATAAGGAGAACACTTTAGTACTGAGAGTGGAGCTGGACAGCATGATAAATAGGACAATCTGATAACAAAAAATGTAGAGTCTTTATCAAGTGATGTGAATAATGAAAATCAGAATTTCAAAGTTATTCTACAAGGCACATATAGCTATTGCAGAAAAAACAAAGAAAAGGCATTATATGGGTATGTGGAAGACAAATACTTAAGCATTTTGTGAATTGTGACATCACACATTTATTAGTTTGGTATCCTCGTGGTTATATAGTGATAACCTGGCAATTAAAAAACATTTGCATATGTTTGCAACATGTAAATACATGATTATATGAAAATGCAGGAAATTGATATGGATGGGGTAGAATAAAATTAAAGTGGAAGTGATGAGGGTGAAAACAAGGGCCCTACTTATTAGGAGAGATAGGAAGGGCTGCTAAGAGTGGAGACAAAGGGGACCAGTAGTTTGGTGGTCATTTGCAAATCTGCCTGGATAAGTATGGGAAGATAATGTTGTGGGAACCGGTAGATTCTACATTTGAATGTACACTTAATCTAAACTCAAGAATAGGACATTATTATGTCAAAGATGCTCCTTTGCTGTTGCTGCATTATATTATCTCAATTACATTCCTAAGTCTTAGAAAATAGATTTATTTATTTAATCTGAATTGTAATCCATTCCAAAATAAATAAAGAATCCAGGTTTCTTGAAATATTGACAAGAAAAATGAAATCAATTGTTTTCAATTCTGCAAGTAATGAAGGTGGGACTATGTTGTGCATTAGAATCTGCAAGTTCCTTTTGATATATGCTGGAGGGTTAATAGGATATCTAACTTTGGAACTGTTGCTGTTAGGAACAGAGTGCAGAAAGACAAATCAGTTTAAAGTGATTATATTTCACAGCACACTTAAAGAGTCAAGAGGTACTTGACTTGTAATCTGCTCATGTCTTCTAAAACAGATTCATCCAAGTTTTATTCAAGTTAGAGAGTAACAAACTACAGTCATATTAGTAGCTTGTGCAGGACAGATTTCCTATAGATTTTTCCCACAGACATGTACAGGGACATTGTTACATTTCTTTAATGTATTTTAATTTCTTTGAAATTTCTATTACTGGAAGCCAATATCCAACAGTTGTTTTAAGTTAATTTGCACCCATAAACCAATGCATGTTCATGCCGATATTGCATTGACTTCTAGCCTTTATTTAGTTGCCTAGGAATAAATCTTTCCAATGAAATAGGATTTGCTTGAGTAGATTAGCATAATAATGGTAACTGATTTTAAAATAGAGATGAAGGGACTGTATATCAAAAGCTAAGTACATCAGAAATCAGTTTATTTTAATAAAGAATGATATCAGGTTAATACAAACCAGATTCGTGTGTGTGTGTGTGTGTGTCTGTGTGTATCAATGATTTAGGATTATAGAACTGCTGGAAAAGGGAAAGTGAGATGAAAACTCAATTATCCTGGAAAAATACAGGGAAGAAAAGTTGTAACTATCCCATGTTAAGACAACTCCCAGAATTCCAAACTAGCATCAGATATATTTGGTCTGCAGTTCCTTAAATACTCTGCTAGAAAATGTCATGGTTTTTGCAGAATTTCTTACAAATTCCCTATAACTGTAATGCAAACTAGTTGCATATGCCTTGTAAGATTTAATTAAGCAAACCAGAAATATTTTAAAAGTAGGATTTATTATTTTATTATTATTTTTAAATGGTAAAATGCTGTAATTAGACATTCCTCTAAAAGCAAGAGAACACATGTAAAAGCAACAACTCTAAAGACCTATGCACATCAGTAAACCAAATCATTTCTCCTGGTATTGATCAAGCTTCTTGCTGTACCTTCCATTAAACAAAAAGTTAGGATTTTCAAATTTATTTCTAACAATGCCTCTGGGCATTCTCCAATCATAGTCCAGTCTTTAACTCAATCTTTAATCTTTAACTAGTCCAGATGAAACCTCAAGTACCCCCAGGTTAATCCCAAGTAATTTTGTACAGTTCAATTGTTCTGCCACTAACAACAGTTTGTCTAGTAAATAATAAGTCCTTCTCTTCATTAAACTAAACATACCCAATTCCAGCAACCGTTCCTTATATGTTTTAGCCTCCAGTCGCCTAATCATCTTTGTTGCTCTTCCCTGTACTCTCTCTAGAGTCTCAACATCTTTTTTACATCGTGGTGACCAAAACTGGATGCAATACTCCAAGTGTGGCCTTACCAAGGCATTGTAAAGTGGTATTAACACTTCACGTGATCTTGATTCTGTCCCTGTTAATGCAGCCCAGCACTGTGTTGGCTTTTTTGGCAGCTGCAGCACACTGCTGGCTCATGTTTAAGTGATTGTCCACTAGGACTCCAAGATCCCTCTTACAGTTGCTACTATTGAGCAAGGTACCACCTATACTATACCTGTGCATTTGGTTTTTCTTGCCTAAATGTAGAACTTTACTTTTTTCACCACTGAATTTCATTTTATTAGATAGCGCCCAATGTTCAAGTCTGTCAAGATCCTTCTGTATCTTAAGCCTATCTTCTGGAGTGTTGGCTATTTCTGCCAGCTTGGTGTCATCTGCAAATTTGATGAGTTCCCCATCTATCCCCTCGTCCAAATCATTGATGAAGATGTTGAAGAACACTGGGCCCAGAACAAAGCCCTGGGGCACACCACTGCACACTTCCCTCCATGTAGATGCAGCTCCACTGAGGACCACACGCTGAGTACGGCCAGTCAACCAGCTACGAATCCATCATCTGATGATGCTGTCTAACCCACATTTTTCTATCTTATCAAGTAGTAGGATGTGGTCTACTTTATCAAATGCCTTACTGAAGTCCAAGTAAATTATATCCACAGCATTCCTCTGGTCCACTAATTTTGTCACCTGTTCAAAGAACGCAATAAGATTTGTCTGGCATGATCTGTTTATATATAACATTCTTAATATTTAGCAAAGAGCATGTTGTCTGGATTCATGTGTTTAAAAAATAATGAGTAATAATTAATTTCTATATTATCATAATCAATATGTTAGTTAATCACTCAAAGTCTTCTTCTTACTAGTATATATTCAATGTTACATAGTACATATTACGTTCCTTTCTCTCTTTGAAAGATATAGTTCAGTGGTTCTGAGATCACATCTGCCAGTTCCTTCAGAACCCTAGGGTATAATCCATCTGGTCCTGGTGATTTGAACTCATCTAGGGTGCCTAATTTAACATGTGTTTCTAATCTATTTTTATGGTACTGTTTTTGATATGTTGGACTGTTTTTTCCCTTTCTGTAAATTAGAAACAATTCTTCTGGGACTTCTGGTTTTGTGCCGTAGCGTTTGACCATGGGATTGCAGAGTTCTGCACCCCACGGCTAGTTTTGCTCTGCCCGGGGACCCTAAATGGGTCAAAAGTCACCCTGAAGAGGCGACAAAGAAAGAGGGGCATTCCGACGATCATGGAACAACGGTGGTCGAGCCGTTCAATCCAGGGGAAGCCTTCTAACCCAACAGGAGAAAGACTAGCTGTACACCAGTGTCTAGCCCAAGCTACCTGTAGCCAAAATCCAAGAGCATGAACTAGAACAATGGTAAACAGCATGCTTGGAATTGGTGAGAGTATCAATCTTCTCTCTTCTATTTTGTAACTGATTCCTTGGAAAAGACCCCCAAAGTAAGATTTCCTCCAAAAGTGAAGGGAGGGTACTACATCCCCACTCCTCCATAGACGGAAGTGGCGAATTAACTTTTAAGGGGGAAAGAAATATACTGAAATGAAATTTATAATACTACAGTCTGGATAAATCTAGAAACTAAGAAAATTGTTAAGATTTTACACCCTAAAGGGTTCTGATGAAATTATTTAAAAAAATTTAAAGAATTTTTTGTTTGGAAAAACTGGAAAACAAACAACTACTGACATCTAGTGGAGAATCAGAGTACAGAACATCAACAAGACTGATTCAGAAATTGGCAGGATGCCCAGAAACAAAGAAAAATCTGTTCTCTTGAACTTTAATAACTCTCAAGAAGACAACTGGGAACAAAGAAAGAAAACATACTGAGCCAGCCATAAGATTAAAAAGTGTCTGCAGAAAAAGAAATACTCTGACTGGTGTTTAAGACCAATAATTGTTTAGAGAAAAAGAAAAACGATGACTCTTGGCTATTCTCTAGAGGGAAATTTACAGGAAGGACTCAAGGTGTCTAAATATACTGGATTGCAATTCTGTCTGGTTGATAACTGACCCCTGAACAGTTATAAAATACTGCTTTCAATTGGAAACACATTGAATTGCAAAAACCATATATAAAGATAAGAGCTATATAAGATTGGGTTGTGTGGGTTCTGAGATTAGCTGGTTTGGCAAGGGTAATTATAGAGACTGTGGCACTGATGAAAGATTATTTGGAGGGGGGAGACAATATGGATATTGTATACTTATCAAAAAATGACAGGAAACCACATCTAATATCTACTCCTGAAAGATCTAGCCTGGAATATCAGAGACTTCCAGAAGCAATATTCCAAGACAAAATAAATACTTTCCAGGAGGAAATGTATGCAGTGCTTCGACAGTTACAAGTCACAATGGCCTCAAATCACGAGGAGATCAAAAACAACTTTGATGACAGAAATGAGCACATCTCCAATCTAAACTTACAATAAAAAAACTCTCAGAAAATGACGATAAAGAATGAACAAACAAATCAGATAATAGAACACAAACTAGAAGAAAATGACTTAAACAGTGAAGCTACAAATGAAAAGAATTACAACTTAACACAAATAGGAAAAAAATCTACAAGATTTTGCCATAACAATAAAAATGGAAAAGATACTTTATTTGTCAGGACTTCAAAATAAACCTCAGGACAAGAAAGAACAAAATGGACTATAGAACTGCCAGGAGAATCATTAGAGTTTGGGAGACAAAAAGCACATATCCTACGCAATTTGTCCTCCTTAATCCCAACATTACCCACAAAAATATAGGAACTTTCTGGCAAAGCGAAATATATTAACTTGGAAAGCTAGTTGGCAAAAGAAGAAGGCCAGAGTTAAATTCAAAAGATTTGATTCACCTTACCAGATGAAAAACTACATGAGGAAACACCTATTTGAATATGGTTAAAAGAACAGATAATTTTGGATATAAAGGGGCTCTATAGTAAGAGGGATAAAAGATATAAGTAGTATAGTATTTTTTTCAATATATGAAATGTAAAAATATTGGGATGATATATATAAATGAAAACTTTGAAATTTAAAGATAATTAATTTGAAGAGAACTAGGACTGAGAAATGGCCAAAATATTAAAGGGAAATTAAGCTTAAACAAGAATTTTTGAAAACAGGATATATATAGTGACTTAACAAGATAACTTTTATAAATATAAGTGAAATATAAGCCAGTCAAAAAAGATGTTATATGTAGATGTTAAAAGATAAATAGCACATGAAATATGAAAATATTGGGATGGTGTATGTAAATGGAAAGCTTGGATATTTAGATAATCAATATTAAGAAAATTATGACTGATAAAAATGGTTTGAATAATAAGGGGAAATTAAGCTTGAATAAATTATGAAAATAGGATGCATGATGAACAAATAAGATGATTTTTATAAATACAAGTTGATTAGAAAAAATGTCATATATGGATGTTATTATTATTTGTACAAACACGGAAAAATGCCTATATTTAATCATTATGCATTGAAAATATTAAGAATTATACTGTTTTAAGGTTGATGAAAGAATACTATTAGAAAAAGGGAAGATCAAAGAAATATACTGCTAATTAATACACTAATTATGGAATTATAAAAATTAATCATTGACTGTTAGTTAATTATTATTGTTTTTTTAAATATATGAACCAAGACAACATGCTGTTCACTAGGCACTAGGGATAGTGATTGTAAAATCAATAAAATATATTTTTAAAAAAGAAAAGAAACAATTCTTCTGATTTAGTTAGTGTTGCTAAATCCAGGGCAAGAATAATGGATGTTACAGCATAGCAATGTTGTTAGGATTTGAAAGTCCTGCATCTGCCTCTTGGTCCTCCTTTTAAGCTGCAAAATCTGTGAGATTGGAAGTCAATTGTGATAACTGTCAGGCATGTCAATGTCCACAATCATTGTGGACATTGTGTTTAAGATTCAAGTAAGTACAAGAGACAAAATCATGCTGTGTTGATGAAATGCATAAGGTATAATCCTGAAGACAAATACAAATAAATGAATGTAGACCTTTGCTGTCTATAATATAAAGAAAAACTTACACCTTCAGATATCCCACTGATTTTTTTTTAGAACAAAATATATAAGAGTCCAGGATAAATTTGTTCTAATCTTCTATTACTAATACTATCAAGCCCTCAGGTGTCAATTTCATTACGTTTGAATAAGAATTGCATTTGTGATTCCATTTATAACTGTTCATACAGCTTGATGGCCAATATTGTTTTCTCAGATCCTTTATTGTTGAACACAATTCTTCAGACTGCCTGGCTCAACACCTGAAATTGAAAATTTGAAGGCATGTGTTCAACATGAATATAGGATATGGAAAACTATACTAGCATTGTCTTCTGATTACACCTTAGCTCTTGCGATAGAGAAAACTAATACATGGGGGGGGGGACAATAATTAAAGATCTTCTGTCATTTTAATATGAAAAAATCATTAATATATTGTCATCACTGAATGTAGACAGAGCAAACTTCAAATAGAACTTCAAGCCAAAAGACATAATTATATATGTTTCTTTGTCTTTAGGTTAGAGAGTTTGAAAAGAGCATTATGTTAACAAACTTCTGTTGGGATGAGAGAAAAGAATAAGGAAGAATCATTAGATGACAAATTGCTCCAGATATAGATAGAGATGATATAAATGTAGAAACTGAAACAGATGATACAGATTTCCTCTGTTTTTATCACTTATGCTACCCAAACTTTTATCAGTACCGTATTCTGAAAAAAGAGCTGGTAATGTGAGCTTTTAACTAGTTACTGTAATTTATTTAAAAAAAAACATAAGATATGTTAAGCCATTAATACTTCAATTGTTTTGACAGGATTGTTGGAAAGCAAGAGAATGATGAATATATAAATTATCATCATCACCATCACATCATCATCATCATCATCATCATCATCATAAGCAGGTATTTTAGGTCATCACCACAAGGCTCCTCTACATATGCTAAGAATCTGGTAGAAATAAAAAGTTCAGTAATGACATCCTTATTCCAGTCACCATACCCTACAAGCTCAAACTGAATTATAGGCATAAGAAAAAGGGCATAAGAATAAAATAATTTCATTAAAATGCTCATTTTCTTGTGTTCCTTTTCCAAATATAAATGCCTTTTATTTAAAAATATATTTTACAGTTATCACAGAATAATGGTCTTGATCCAAGGATTTTCTTCCACAGAGATAGCAGCATTGAGAATTTCTCATTCCCAGATGATTGTCTCAAATACTTAACTAAATCTTGCTTTAAAATCAGAATTGTCTGCATGCGAAGCATGTATAAAAGAGGAGGATGGTCAACTTTGATTATGCAATCACAGCTGCTGTGATGATATTTTTGACCCCCCTACCCCCCGGCCCTGTTTAAAAAGCTAACCAACCTATAGCTATTTTAAATTCTGAAATATTTATAACCTGTTTATAGGAACAGATTGATAATAGTGAAGAGAAAGTTCAGATGTGTCTTTCAGTCCATTTTCATAAGTGTGCATACTATTGCCATCTAAACTCTCCTTTTAAATGAGAAGTTGGATTTGTACTTCTGGTTATTTATCAATGGGTTGCTCCTCAGAGCAGCCACACATTGAAGGCAGGCATTTTTTTTTTTTAACAAGGAGCTTCTTTCAGATAGTTTTTAAAAAATTAATTACACAATAAACCTCTGGATCTCTGTCAAGTTGCTCGCTGTGAGAAAGCCAGAGAGAAGCCCTGCTGGGTGGGTAAACTGATGACTCACTTTTAATATCAGGCAGAGCCAGGATCTCTAGTCCTGCCAAGTGAGCTCTACAGGGATCCCCGGTTCAACCCACTCACATTTCCTCGGCACAGCACTCTTTTTCAGCAAACATAGCTTAAGTGAGGCCCTTTGCTTTGTAAACACAAGGGCTTGATGAAATACAGCATCAGGGAAGGGAAATTCTAAAGTCTTAGCTTAGTACACAGATCCAATGTCCTAGCTTAATACATAGAAAATACTGTCCCATTAATTTAATTACTCTAAAAATAATTCTTTTTAGATGTTATCTTTGAGCATTGGATTCCAGAATGGATTATTTACATTTTTCCTTTCTTAAAGATGAACTTCAAAATTCCTTCCTTCCTTCCTTCCTTCCTTCCTTCCTTCCTTCCTTCCTTCCTTCCTTCCTTGTCCTCCTCCTTCCTTCCCTCCCTCCCTCCCTCCTTTTCTGTTTTGGAAAGTTGATTTTTTTTTCAGGAAAAAAAGCAGCAGTTCTATTCAGTTTTGATTTGTGGTTCATGAGCCATTAAATTTTGCAAAGACAAGCTATGTGGTTCTATATTTTGACATTACAACTTTAAGACATCATGCTATTTGGAACTTTTTATGAGTTTGTTAGATGTATTTACTGGAAATACCCCAATCTCTGCTTGGCAAAATTTAGAATGTGGAGAATTCTTCCAGTACAATAGTCTCATCTCTAACAGATTTATGTTTTATTGCATTTCAGTGTAAAAAATACATAAGAAGGTATAAAAATAATTTACATGGCTGCTCATTTCATAGCAATGACTCTGAACGGTAAACAATATTAAATCCAACACTTAAAACAATAATCCATAGAATTTCTGGTAAATGACATCTTCCAATCATAAAACATTGGATCCAATACCCTGGGGAAACAGCCAGTTCTTCAGAAAATCTAACAGGGTCAAGTCCATTCAGATTTTTGTGGGAATGCTGTTCCACACAGCAGGCGATGCTCCAGAGAAGGCACAACTGCTGGATCCCACAAGACAACAGTTTAGCAGAGGGCCTTGGAGCATTCCCTCTATGCTAGATCTCCTGGGTCAAGCAGAAACACACTGGATGAAATATGGTCCCATAAACAGTCTGGCCCTATGATAACTGGTGCCAATTAGAAAATAAAGGTAGCTTATGCTACCTTTATAAATGCTGCCAATTAGAAAATAAAGGTAGCTTATTATCAAATGTTTAAATACATAGCACCTCTTTCTTATTGCATTCAGGTTACTATTAAAAGGGACAAGACAGTTTCAGTTCTAACTTACTGAAATACTCTGTTTGGTTATGAAAACTCATTGCCAAATTGATTGCAAATTGAACAATTCAGTCAGAAATGCTCAATTACTGTCTACTAAGACTTGTAAAAATTACCCTTTTATGGCAGCCAAAAGCTTCTCTCTGATAGGATACAAAGATGTTGTACACTTCAAAAGAAATTTAGATAAGACTTCAGAGAAAATATTACCTGTAATGGGGATATATCTGTGCAATATATGTGCAAAATATGCTATTTTTCATTACTTTTCAATTCCTATGAAACATATGATGAAACATCTCAAATTAAATTTCTCTTGAAATTATGTGGAGGCTTGTTCCTTTGTCTTCTTCATATGAATTTTACTAGGAATCAGACATTACTCTCTGTGTAACTTGGAAATATATTGTTCTAAGATAGATATGTCCAAAAGAAGCTCAAGAGGTATTAGCATAAAGAATGGCATTTTCGTACGTTCAATAACTCATTTAGAAGAAATACGGTCTTTTTCATCCTTTAAGGCAGGGGTCTTCAAACTTGGCCCTTTTATGACTTGTGGACTTCAACTCCCAGAATTCCTCAGCCAGGTACACTGGCTGAGGAATTCTGGGAGTTGAAGTCCACAAGTCATAAAAGGGTCAAGTTTGAAGACCCCTGCTTTAAGGCAAGAGGGGAACCAGCAGCTTTCCTGATGTTGCTGATGGTGACAGAGGCTATCAACTATGATTCAATAATACCTGATAGACCCCAATCCTCATTTAGGAAATTTATTCTATAGTCATGAGGGACAGTTTGAATGGAAATGAGCATTGTGTATCTGAGTCAAAAGCAGGTTGTTATTTTGCCAATGAAGATCCAAACAAGCAAACCCAATCCTGCTAAAGAAAAAAAACCACAACCCAACTGCCATTTTAAATATTTATACTGTGAAAGTGCTATAAAAGAAATGTTTGCCTTTCTTGCCTGGCATTTTAGTGTTCACCTTACAAGGTAGCTGATTAAATGTTGTTACTGTTAAACAACCACTCTTCTGAAGATGAGATTTAAAAAATGTAGGTCTCATTTCTCACATAATGGCTTTATAAGCTCAAAACAAAGGCAATTACTTCCCTGTTTATTTTTTCCCTTTCTCCTTAGTCACAAATGTCATTTGGTAACCACACAAATGCAATTGATATGCAAGACTGGTAATCAAACTTAGTTTGGGTTTTTTTAAATATCCCACTAATGTTTTATTTTCCTTTATGCCAGCAATAGGAAATGTATTAACTATTCTAAACAAATGAAACAAAATGACAACAAAAGACATTTTGAAAAGAGTTTACAGTTATTTCAAACTATGGGATCTTTTGTATGCCACATGTAGTAAATATGTACATAAGTTCAATAGCAAGGCTATGGGATATGCAAATCAAAGAGCAGCAAGGTCCAAAATTATTAACTTCAGCAGTCTGGTGCACTCCCAAAAGTTGGGCTGGGTCAGAATTCTAAGACTAAGTCCCAGTGGATCTGGACATTGACAGATTCACAAATGCTCTTCTTTAGCAATCCCAATTGAGTTGTTTAGGACGCTCCTAATTTCAGGAACTTTCCTATGGATAAAAACATCTGCATTATCCAATGTTCCAAATATTAAGTAGCCTAGAAGATTCTTCAATCGAGGACATGTTTAAAGTTTTTCTACTGACAATGACAAATTTCAAGTGAATAATACATTAGTAGCAATTGCTACTAGAATCTATAATCTTTCATAGTGCAGGTGTCCTAAGATTGCCTAAAAAAGAGAAAATCATTCATTTTTTAAATTAGTATTATTTAGGAACTCCCTGTTCTAAAGTAATAGAAAACACAATTAAATATATTTTAAAATCAGAAACAATTATGATATAGGATAGATATAATGCTGAGATGTGCATCAAAATCACTACTCCTCTGCTTTTTCATTCCCTCCTAAAGAGGTTTACTTATCCTAGTAAACCTGGAAATCATCTAAGTGCAACACTATCTTTTAATGCTATGATTCTAGCAAGATCTTTGTTATAAATGTACTTATTTTAAATTTGCAAAATGGAATATGTCTAATTCTCTTTTTTCAAAAAAATAAATAAATCCTAACCTTGGCAGTATACAATTAACTACAATAACAATCCAAAAATCCCAGTTATTTAAGAAATGGTAGTCTAGAATCATAGAATCATAGAATTATATGGCTAGAAGAGACCTTGGAGATCTTCTAGTTGAACCCCATGCCCAAGGCAGGAATCTTTACATCACCTTATCACTGTCTAATCTTTTCTTGAAAACCTTCAGTAATTGAGCATGCACAAGTCCAGGAGTCAAGCTGTTCCATTAATTAATCATTCATACTGCCAAGAAATTCCTCCTTATTTCCACATTTGATCTTCCTCTGATGAGCTTCCACCCAATGCTTCTTGTCCTGCCCTCAGGCGCTTTGGAGAATAAGTCAACCCCCTTTTCTCTATGACAGCTCAAGTATTGGAAAACTGCTATCAGGTCTCCCCTAAACCTTCTCTTTGTTAATATACCTACTTCTCTTAGCCATTTATCATACGATTTAGCCTTCAGACCACTTATCATCTTTGTGGTCTTTTCTGCACTTTTTCTATTATATTGTGGTGGAATGGGACACAGTACAGGCTGTCTTCAACTTACAATTATTTGTTTAGTGACCATTCAAAATTACAACAGCACTGAAAAAAGTGACTTTATAAGTGTTTCACACTTGGAATTGTTGCAGCATCTCCATGGTGACGTGATCAAAATTCAGATGCTTGGCAACTGGCATGTATTTATGATGGCTGCAGTGGCCCATGGTCACATTCTGTGACCTTCTGACAAGCAAACTCCCAGGAGAAATTCACTTAACAATTATGTTACTAACTTAACAACTGTGGCAAAAAAAAGTTGTAAAATGAGGCAAAACTCACTTAAAGTTTGGGCTTAATTGTGATTGTAAATCGAGTTCCAAATGTGACCTCATTAATCCAATATAGAGTGGTAATATCGCTTCTCTGTTCTTGATGCTCTCCCTCTGTTGATGTAACCTAGCACTGCATTAGCTTTTTGGCAGTGGAGCATTCTGTTGTCTCTTGGGTGATGGTCTGATAGGATTCCTTGATCTCTCTCAGTTACTACTATTGAGCCAGGTACTGCCCATCTTGTACCTATGCAACTGGTTTTTCTGCCTAAGTGCAGGACCTTATTTTTCTCATCACTGGACTTTACTTTTCTCACTACTACATCCTACATCATGCAAATTATTTCCTCTGTGTTGCTTTGTCAAATCAGCTTCAGTGACTTTCTCAATCCTATACAGAAAGATGAAAGAGAGGAAATAGATAATATCTGGCAGAAATATCCATTCTCCTGGTAACTGAGCACTCCCTTCTACCATCTTTCTAGTCAGGAGAATGGAAAGCTACTAGTGATTTTGTTAAATAGTACTTATATCTTATTGCTTTTAGGATATGATGGATACAACCTGCAAACTGTGAGCAACTATCAACAAATTTAAAAGCTCTCTGTAAATAATCAATTCAGACCATCTGTTGCCTTAAAGCTACACTTACATAGCCTCAGTTAATGAATTAAGCAATTTTTCCAAAATTTTAAAATAATTGCTTAAAGCTGCTGATGAGTGTTAAATGACTCCTGAACAATTATTTTAGTGCACACCTTCTACCACACTCTCCCCCCCCCACACACACACGTGTAACTGGTTTATTTTAGACTGCTACAGCTAAGATACTACTCTTCTTTCCTGCTACCTTTTATCTTCCCCACTAATCCCTTTTTTAAAATATATTTTCTCATATGCAGAAAATATGCTTTAACTTGTTTTGTCATTAGTTGTCTCTTGATTATCAATATTATAGCAAAAACAATGCAAGAATAATAGGGGTCTTTTATTTTTAAAAACATGTGTGGTACTTTCTTGGCTCCTTCTTAAATGTTATTATTATTGGAGCTTTTACAATTCTGTGACTCCAAAGGAACCCTACAATTTCCTTCGGTGTAGGGTTTCTCCTTTTCCTGTGTTTTCATGCCACAAAAAGGGTGTCTCAGAAAGTTTTCTTCTCTCTCTCTTCCCCTAAAAGAACTGTAATAGCCCCAGCATATTCCTAATCTAATTAACATCCATAACACTTAGACAATAAATTGACTTCAACTGCTCTTGAAGTTCCCTGCCACCTTGTTAAGTTGCCTTCCATTGCAGCTGTAAATCAAAGAAGAAGGGCTAAGGTCACAGTCCATGTTTGCTGTATGCTTGAGTGAGAGACACTGATGGCTTTACCAACTGCTCCTTTATGTTGTTTTTGCAGAGCTGTAGAAGAGAGCACGTTGCAATCCCAAACAAAATTTTGTTCATCTTGAGCAGAAAAGCAAAGTAGCAAAGGCTCAGTTAAGTGTAAATGTCAAATACAAGGTAAATAAAAATTTAAAAAATCAAGTAAGTCTACAGCTCAATGTTTAACAAGTTTATTCAGGAGTAAGAACTTCAGAATTCCATGAGATTTTTTTTTAACGCAGCCAAGAAATCAAAGACTCACAAAAGTAAGTGTGTGTGTGTGTGTGTGTGTGTGTGTGTGTGTGTGTGTGTGTGTGAGAGAGAGAGAGAGAGAGAGAGAGAGAGAGAGAGAGAGAGAGAGAGAGAGAGAGAGAGAGAATATTAATAGATGTTCCATGCTTGAATTGAAATGCAGGTGCATTTAGAATTGTGGCTTTAAAAGTTATGTCTAAGTATTTGTCAGAAAATTATATTCTGGTTAAAGCATTCCCATATTGCATCCCATTTATAAAAAGAAAGATATACATTCAGAGCTTTAGGAATATAAAAATACAAACTATTGAACTAGATCATTGATCCATGTAGCTCAGTTTTGATTATTATGGCTATGTATTCCATCATTATCAAAGTAGGAACTAAATATTAACAAAGACATTCTGTTACTATACATTGCTCTCAGTGAATTATTGTTTATTTATTTCACTGCTTGTAACCAATCCTGTATCAATAATAAAATAAAGCTATCTACTAATGCTCAAAATGTAACCTATGACAAAGAATTGATATCTTTGCAGGACTTGCTGAACCACTTCCTGAATTTAGTGGGACGGTACACCAACTTAGCTGGATCTTCTTATTAGAGTCATGAATATTTTAGGTCCCCTTGCTTTCAAGAAGTGTATTCTAAGTATTGTTAAAATTACTGTATATTTAATCTACTACCTAAATGAGTAATAGGCAGTTTATGACCCTGGGGCCACATGGGGACCTTGTGTGTGTGTGTGTGTGTGTGTGTGTGTGTGTATGTGTGTGTCTTACAGAGCTTCTCCTGACGCCAATTCCTGGGAATAAATAGTTTCCTGCCATTTTGACATGATGATCTCATTATAGTATAAGCTCTTATATCAATGTAGTACAGGTTTCAAAATAAAGAAACAGTCCTCTTCTGCCTTCATTCTTTCTTACCTCCTACCTGCTCCTCCAGACCTGAGAAAGTGAAAAATCTTTGCCTTGTCTATATGTAGACTTGCCTATCTAGCAGAGTGCTCACTTCACTCTAGAAGGTTCCAGCCACCAAGAAAGTAGAGGTCCACTTCTGGCCTCAAGAATCATTCTGCAGTTACATTTAGATCAATTGTCATCTTAATTTTTATTAGATGTACACATTGGCGTATTTTCAGTACAGAGTAGTGAAGGGTGAGTAATAAAGGGCAAATTCAGCAAAATATCTAGTAGTGGGGAATCAAGAAGAGAAGGGGATCTTTTTTGTATTTCCCCAAATTGGTAGCCTAACATTTATGGTCAGAGAGTGAGATCACAAGGCAATAATATTTGAAACATGCCATCTAAAAATTCTATATATTTTTGGTTATATTTTGCTAAAAGATAAATTGGATAAAAATCTACCTCAGATGATTAAAGACAGAAATACTGTGATCTGGATGCATTATCTATTATCCATCTCCTTAAAGAATATATCTATGATCTCTGATACTTTTCTATAAGCTTAGATTTATTTTATTGGTTTATTGTTTTTACCACAGCATTAGTGAATGCATGGTGAAAAAAATCCCATTACATCTGAAAAGAAGGGATCATATTGTGTTTTACCACAAAATACACTGTAATTGCTACTGTATTGCAAATAAATATTTTAATAAGGAAAAGCTGAAGCAGTCATGGAAAAACATATCTCATCATTGGCTCACTTAAATTGGATATCTGTACATCTGGCTTTATTTTTAAAGCATATGCAAGTCTTAACATTTTCAGCAACAGGATAGCTCAACTGATATGAGGCAACTCAGTTTTTGTGTTTGATAAATCACATGTCAAATCCTATATGAATTCTTAAAATATATTTTATATCATCTAGTATTGATATCAGCAAATGTTGAACTGCCCATAAAATGTTCATTGAACAGAAGAGAATGGAAGTTTTATTATGTTAAGGCAGCAGCAATAACTATACTTCCTAGAAGGTAAGCCACATTGAACTCAATGGGGCCTATATCCAATTAATGTATAGGATTCCTCAGCAAAATTTCTAGCTTCCATGCTTGTGGTCATGTATCTTAAGATTGATCTGGCTCACATCAGGCTAAGCCATAATGTATTTGGTTTGGATTCAGATTAGCATGTTGTGCTAACCATAATTTATGACATAGCATGTGGTGGTTTATTCACTAGAGCATAGGTCATATTTAGACATTATATATAACTTATCCTTAAAAAGATTATCTTTCTCTTTAATGGTTTGTCAAGGAACAATTCTCTATTTCTGAATGGCTTCCAGCTCAAGTCTGTCTTACAGTGGGGTGGGTGGTCATAATTAGAGAAAGAAAGACTTTAATGTTGCACAGAAGTGTTTAATACCGGGAGAGCTAACTGAGCAGCATACTGTACAATAAATATTGACATAGCTATAGCTTGCATTTCTATTTCTATTATAGTAACTACTTTTAAATGTATGCCTTTCCATAAACATGTAGCAAATTTGTATTTAATCCTCATTTTTCATAATACACTGTCTCTAGTTTCATGTAATGAATGACCTACTCTCTAATATATTAACAAGGAATTCTCATGAACAAGAATAGCTAACCTCACATTTTCTGTTATTTTACAAGTCCCATAGTTTTTTTTTTTTTCAATATAAAATTTTATTATTTTTATCATAAAAGAAGAAATACATCACAAGTATTACACAATGATTTATCCCATCCCCCCACCCCCCGGACTTCCCAAACCAAACCTAGGCTAACATTCAAATACAAGTAAACAAATATTAATATCTCTAACTCCAAACTCTAAACTTAAACAATCCATCTCCTCCGTGTTAATAAAAATTATTCATTTAATTAGTTC
>NW_015386406.1:1672634-1700940 GCF_001527695.2 Protobothrops mucrosquamatus
GAACCAACTTTGGAAGTTTGCTTTTTATTTTGGACTCTACTTTAACTTTTATAACAAGTTTCTCCCCGTATGTGTGGAGGAATGAGGAAAAGTGAAACTAAAATGGCGTTGGATTGATACTTTTCAGCAAGAAGTGAAAGTGATTTCCGGTTTGAAATTTTTCTTACTTTGAATCTGCGTATTACTTGTTTTTACTGAAGTCCCATAGTTGTTTACTATTTTTCAAGTTGTCTGAATTCATGAAAACTGAGGATAAAGCCAAGTTTGCTGTACTTACCTATCCCTTAAGCCAGTTGTTTCTGGCTGTTATTCCACTTTGATAGTATAAGTTCAATGTCCTACACCTAAAACTATCTTCAAAGAGTATTTAGAAACTTATAACTTTGAAGAAATCTGATCAGACCGCACCCATACTAAAAAAAATGCTCTGTTTGCTAACTCCATTCCACTTTCTCTCTATTATGTCAAGGAGGAGGAACAGATTTTAAGGCTCTTAATGGCCCAGAGATTGGCTATTTAAGGAAGTGCCCTTCTTCTCCCAGATTTGCAAAAGAGATTGCTTTTCAAAAATGCAGGAAAGAGCCTTCTCCTGTGTCAATGCACTATTGTTGGATTTTCAATTAGTGCCAATGCTGTGTTTTCTCTTGAAAAGAGAGTCAGAATGTATCTTTTCAGTGTAATTACTCACATTGTTTGATGTTTTATTACAAGCAGCAGTTTTGCTTCTTTGTTATAAACATTGATAAGGATAGTTATCATTGTTTTAATCTAGCTATTGTTTTGTTATTTTGTCAGGTTCCTTGTTGTCAAGCACACAAACACACACATATAGAGAAAGAGGAGACAGGATATTAATACAATAAATAAATAGTTATGTATCTCCAGGAATACTACAAAACTATATAGTAGATGATGTAGGAGACCAGAAATCACAACAAAGCAGTTGTTAGATGAGGTAGGGAAGCTGTGAAAAAGTGCCAAGTATGTATGTGAACATATCTTGGCTCAAAATGTCTTTGATTATATCTAGTGCATTCTGGGCAGGTATCAGAGGACCTCTGTTAGAGTAAGAAACTTTTTTATGGCCCCCATGAAGAACAGTTTAGCTAGACATTATGTTCTCTGACATTTTGCAGAGCTGGCTATAAGCAACACAGCCAAATAAAAGAGAGGGCAAAAAGTCACACAAACTATCAGAATAAACACCAGCCCCTCCCATGCTAAATTCTGTTTTAAAAATAATAGCCTGAAATGCAAAATTCAAACTACCAGTTTCTAGAAGCAAGGATTATTCCAGAACAGGCATTTATAAAATCACCAGGCATAAAATATGAGATGGATCAAATGAAAGTATTTTGCTGTTAAATCAATTCATTTTGCTAAACCTAAATTTGAATTACAAGTTTATTAAATTTTATTCTGCAATGATATGTTTAAGACAGGTTACCGTACAGTGTATTGATTTCAATCCTTACCAATCAGTTCCTGCAGAAGTCTTACTGAGAATTAATTACCATTTAAAAAAAATAAAATATAATCAAATTGCAAAGTCTGCTCATTTGTAGAAAAATAGTAATAAAAAAATTATAAATCACATTCTCATTTTTGTTGTATGGTGGAATCAGCTTAAACATTTCCTGATAGTCTCTTCAGCCAATTAGTTTTTTCCACTTTATCCTTCTTTAAAAGGTGATGACTTTGTTATATACCTATTCATCAATCTTTAGGTCTATGGCATTGATCAGACACCTGGAAACTTCCATATGTTTTAGCCATCAGGTTTGTAGATACAAAATAATGGGTTTCATTTTCTTCAAAGTAGGCAATAATACCAGACAGATGATGATATAGATACAGAAGTTGATACTGATTAAAAAACTAGAATTAAATTCTTGGCAAAATCGTGTCTTTTTGAAAAAATTTAACAGCATCACTCATGCTGTTAAATGTAAAACATCAGGGGCAAACTATTAATTAGCAATCCTTGAATGAAAATATGTATCTTCCTTGTAATGGGAACAAAACTGCTATTGATTAAAATTGTAATAATGCTTAAGATTCCATTATCTTCTTAAATCTGCTTGTTATTTTCTTTCATGTGCCATTTTATTTTATTATTAGAAAGAAATCAACCTTTTAAATAATATCTCAGCTGATTTTTGGTTCATTGACTGGAAAAGCTCCTAGGAATTGTATCAAAGAATAAGTAATTGCAACTTTGGGGAAACATATTTTACTTATTTATTTCGCCACACTTCTGTCTTATTTATGTCCTGGGAATAACATACATACAAATGTGGGTTGAGGAAGAATCCAATAATATAAAAATTTAAAACACAACAATAAAATATGAAAAGGTAACTTTCATATTAAAACTAAAGGTAATGTAATATACCAAAACCTAATAATTTGCTGATTATAAAGGTAATGAAGTTGTCAACATTCTCATGTTAAATGGCTTGAAAAGAAGTTCCACAATCTCAGATACTACAGAGAAGACTTTGTCTTCATTGTAAAGAAAGATGGGGATCAGAGGGAAATCTCTGCCATAAAATATGCTCAGATATAATACGATTTGTTGGACTTATGACTAGACCATCTATTATGATTTATTTAATCCATCTTGATTCTGAAGGTCCTCCCAGCTTTTTGTCCTTGAAAACATTAAGTGGAAGATCAAATAGGACATTAGATCTTGCCATTTTAAAAAGCATTGAAAAGGAACTGGTTATGCTTTCTGATTTCTTTGGAGGACTCAGAACAAGGGTAGTACAACTGAACTGACTCTCCTGGCTCTTTTATTCAATACCATCAACCATGATATTCTTCTGGATCAGCTCTGGAATTTAGGAGTGGGAGACACTTTTGCGGTGGTTCTCCTCCTTTCTCCACGGCCAGTGGTGTTAGTATGCAGGGCAGAAGGGAGGCCAAGCTCTAGTCCCTGTAGTATGGGATGCCTCAGGCTCAGGCCTCTCTATTCTCCTTTTATAACATCTACATGAAACTGTGGGGGAGGTCATCCAATAATGCAGGGTGCGATATTATTATTTAGGTTGATGATACCCAGTTATACATCTCCATCTCTGGCTGTTGTGGTCCCTGAAGGATATGAGGTTCTGGATGGAAGAAGGAATCGACTTTGGCTCAATGCTAGCAATATGGAGTGGTCTGGGGTTTTGGTTTCTCAGGCTCTATTGATTTCTCATCAGACTGTATGAGATTGTAATTCCCTGGATAAGCTGGTGCTTTATTAGGAGGTCCTCCCAGATTCTTGGCTCCTGCTTGAGGAGCAGGTGACAGTCATATTTAGGGAGGCTTTTGCACAGATCATCTTGTGTGCCAACCGCATCCTTTCCTGGACCTTTTATAGCACTCATGCCTTAGTCACCATGATCCCGAAGAATGTCTCCACCCTTCAGTAGAATGCATAGGATAGGGATGTTCCAGATCCTTTCTCTGAGATCTGCTACCTAGTGAGACCTCTGAAATATGCCTTTTCTATTGCTGCCCCTTCTTTATGGAACACCCTTCCCCAGATATTCAGCAGGCCCCCATCCTTTTAGCTTTTTGGAAGGCCATCAAGACCTGTTTTTAGCAAATCACTATGATAGTAAAGAATAGATAGCATGGAATGTTGGATCTGGCTGTGGAACATTCCCCAATGGGATGCTTACCTTGTTTCTGTTTTATTGTTTTGTCATTTTTGGTTATAGTTTAAGTTATTGGGTTTTACTGCTGCATGAGGCAACAGTGATTTAAAATAGAAATCTTAATTAATGAATAGAAAAATCTCAATTAAACTTAAGCACAAATCTTTTATTGAAACAAAGAAGAATCCCTAACTTGGATCTAACTCTGTAATAAGCTGTATGTTCACAGAAAGTAAAAGGTATCCTTTTAAGAATATTATTAACAACTTTTTAAAAGTAGATACTGCAATAATGTTGAGAAATCATTCTGAAATTTGTGCTGGAAATTTGCCAGCTAAGGAGCTATAACTTCTATCTTTTACTTGTCAGAAATTTGAGATCCCCAGCATTCCTATTTAATTCTAAAAGATGCGATATTATGTTAGGAAAAATTAGCATACAAATGGTAATGGAAACTCTATACTGTTGGAACAATAACAGGAGACTTGGAAATTCTAGTCAGTGTTTTTCAATGTTGGCAACTTTAAGATGTGTGAACTTCAACTCCCAGAATTCCCCAGTTAGCATGTTGGCTGGGGAATTTTGTGAGTTGCAGTCCACACATGTTAAAGTTGCCAGGTTTGAAAAACAGTGTTCTAGTCCGACTTCTTGAATTCTCAGAATATTGAAGAAGTACATCTGCTGTACTCATAAAAGTACAATGGATACAATGATAGGACCATTTCCTTGCTTGGCCCTTAGTCCCAACTATCCAAGATTAAATAAATGCTTATTGAGGATTTTGGATTAAACAAACTTTAGGAACAAGGTCTTTCTACATGTTATTTGATGCTCTTTCTAGCTTAAAACAGAGATGGATTTCTTTGCAAAACACTAGAGAAGAAGCGTAGCCGAATATCTACTCATATCTATCTAAAATGAAATGCACATTTTTACCAAATTCTTATTTTAGCCTTAAATGGTACCAAATGACACAAAAATAAACCAGTGGAATAAGTTGGATTACTGATTAGATTGTTTATTAATAGCAACATTTGATCTGTTCTTCGGAAGGAAAAATATGTTTTAATATTTACAGGTTTGAACATCTCAAAGTTTTGTGGATATTATAAAATGCCTATTTTTCTTTTCCACGCTTCTTTTTTAGTATGCTGAACTTACAGCCCATTATTTGGAAAAGCCACTTGATATCAGTACTGATAGAACATGGTTGTAAAACAAAGTGGGATAACTGAATTATTCTTCGTTTCTATGTATATTTGGTAAGTGTTCATTTAGAAATATAGCTGTAAAGTTCTGCCTACACTCTTGTATGCATTTTGTTGGCAGGAATATTAGGATAAATGTCAGAAATGCTGTGAACATTAGTATTACTTCATAAGATTTTTTAGGACCCAGCAAGAACGGTCGGATTGTTATGCTAACAGTAAATTATTTGAGTAAATTATCTCAAAGCCAATCTAGTATTTTTGGTAAATGACTAAATATAATTTCCAATTAAAGATAAGTCTTGTGCATAAATTAAAGGAAAAAAACCTTATTTAATAATTCCTGATATTTACTGTTAGAAAAAAGCTTTCATTAAATGGCATTTTGTCCATTTTGTCCAAATGTCCATGATTGATGGAGAAATGACAGCATTTATTTTAATAAGCTAGGAAACACACATTAAATGTACATATTTTTAAAATGATATGTTGTGTTAAAACAGTAATAGGTAGACTACCTAGAAACCTGTTCTAATGTCTTAATAATGCTGTGCTTATATATCATTTTTCTTTTACTTTGGTCTCTTTCAATCAGGTCTCATCCCTAGATATTATTTCCTATGAAAATGAACACCACCCTACACACACACACACACACACACACACACACACACAAATTCCCTTAGCAACATGTGTCCAGACTTACTTATATACTTTATTTGTTTCATTATTATATTTAGGCCCTGCTCAACTCCAAAATAACTCTGGGCATGCAAACAAACCTTCAAACACTTATTCACATCTGTCCACACCTCGAGCTGCATTTTTGCTATTTGAATTCTTGAAAATTGAAGGGAAATGCAGGGTTAGCATATTCTCTGGAATATGAACTAATTTCATATTCATTTTTTTTCTTGGATGATAGATATATTGATGTGTTAATGAGCTCGGTTCTGGAAAAAATGTTGCACATTTGGACAAAGTTTAGACAGTCTCTTGAAATGCAAAGGAAGATTGCATATAAAATGTGACTGGGGGCCTCCAAGTACTTTCTTTATTGCTTTACTGGACACTCAACTTATATCCACTACCTGCCATATTAATTGAGTAGAAAATTAAAACTTAACCGTCACTTTGTTTTAATATGGTAATTCTTGGGCCTATGACAGTAATTTAGCCACAATATTTTTTTGCTCAAGTTCTGAATTAACAATGCTGATTTCTGCTATTTTGAGCAGATTTCAGCATAGTTATTACTAGCCAATAAACTTCCATTTTAAAGTTTTTACACCCATGTCATTTACCTTAAACAATATTTTTAATCACCCAAAATATATAACTAAATATAGTTGTTTAAGAGATATGGCTAACCTTCTGGCTTTATTTATAATTTTATTATTTTTATTTTACGTAATAATTTAATATAATTTATTATATTAATAGTTGTATTAATATAAATAATACAATTGTACAATTTGATATTTAGTAATAATTATACATTATAGAATAAAGAATAGAATAATTTTATATATATAACTTTTAATTTTCAATATATTTTAAGTTTCAATATATTGGCTACAAAATAGAAGCAGTCTTTCAAGATTAAAGCATCAAAAATGTATCTTTACATGCATTTTGATTGCCTGTGTGAATAAGGATGCAACCATATTATAGAACAATAATGTTCTATAGTATATTATACTACTTTCTGATGCAATCCCATTCAATTTATTTATATAATGAACTTTATCCACAAGTGTTCATTAATAATTTAGATTATTTATAAATGCTGTCCGCAATATTTGACTCAGTGCTGGTCCTCTGCATATAAATGCAGAGCGGTTGTCTTCTTCCCAAATTTAGGAGTCAATCTTAAATTCATTTAATTTGAGATTAAAAATGAAATGGATTAGGCAAGTGCAAGAGTGCAACACTGATCCCTTACCACAAAAACTTGAAAATACTTGTTTTATTTATGTCTAATTTCCTGGGGTTTATTTATTTTTTTGTTTAGGTTTTTTTGTTTTGTTTTTGTATCCATTAAGAAAATAGTCTTACCTATTTTCAATTCATCTTTTCCAACCCTCCTGATCACAAATCATTTAATAGTAACTTTATTGTTTTGCTGGTTTCAAGGCAATAAACTTTATTTGTACCCACTGCACATAGATGGGTTCTTTAAGACTTGGGATTTTTTCTCTCTCCCTTTTTTATTTGCTACAATCTGTTCAATGTCACTATGTTAAGAACAGCAACATGGCTCCAAAGCTGAAATCTGGGAAGCTGTACATCAGGCACACTTTAGCAGATTTATGTCATCAACTCCCACACAGTATCAATCATTCCCAAGATCATAATTCGCCACCAAAGCAAAAGCTGTACTGAAATCACCAGGACAGACTTCAAACCAAGCCAGTTGCAAGTTTTCAGGAATTAGGAGTGGGGGGTGAGTGATTGAGGTTAAAGAATTCTCAGCAAACTCTCCCAAAGGGGTTAGGGAAGGGAGGGAGAAAAGAGCAATGTTGCCATCAGCACAAATGCAAGATGTCTCTGTTAAAGAAACCAGGATGCATTTTGAGACAAATAAACACAGATTTATCAGTCTGGCTGCAATTTTATGAAGTGCAACGTTAGCTCTCTTCTGTCTCTTTCCAATCTAGATCAGATAAACAGATGCATCCAGGACTGTATATGTCAGAGTATATGATCACTAGTAATGGCCAGGAGCATTTCAAAGCATTTCAGGTTTCTTTCACTTTATTTTCAGATCAGCATTTTCAGATGTCAAAAATCCATTGGCACAGCAGCCATGTGTTTTTATTATCATACCAATTCTTAAAATATATTTTAACATAAAGAAGGGAATACAGCATTCTTTCTAGTTCAAGAAGAATTAAAAATATTCCAATTCATATTTGCTTAGAACATGATAATTTAGTAATAATGAAAGCCCTCATCCTACCATGTTCTTTGTTCTATCAAGCAGGCACATAAACACGCAAGCAAGAAGCCAAAATGATGGCCTAATGCCAGTCTGTAGCTTCATCTTCATTTTCAAGAATGCCTCTGGGATAATGAGGTTTATATATCCTATAATTCAACATTCCATTGCTTACCCTAAGGTTACCTCAGAAATTATTCTAGAGACAACCTCCTATTTTAGATTTTATACTGTAATATCCAAAATTAATGTCATCCTCTGTATATAAAAGGAAGGGTGAGATGTAAAAATCCATGATTTCAATCAAGTTTCAAAATTTGCTATCGTTTTAAAACGATCATTTTAAAAGAAAAGTGTAACTTCCAACTTCCACATGAGACGATCTCTTTTCTACTACTAAATGCAGAAATCTACAGGTGCCAATTCCCACCTGCTGTAAAATGATATCCCATTCTGACAACTTTTATTTACTATAGGAAACCATTTCTCCTTTGGTATTTTAACAATCATGGGACTAATAATTAATTTGGGAAGATTCTGTAGAAAAATGACCACCTAAGGGATCAGACCCCAAATGTCCCCCCCACCAGAATTATGCCCCATTCTATATTTTCCAAAGCTTAATGACGTATTCTAGCACATATCATTATGCTCTGGAAAACAAATGGAAGGTATATATGCATGTCCATATATGTACAAGTTCTCTAAGAAAAAATGTTTGTGGTTGATTTTTCTTCTTTTTCTTATACATCTTAATGTTTGTTTAAATATTTGGGGAAGTCATTAATCAAATGTAGCTGCCATCAATCTCCCAACTTGTAAAAGTCAACTGAAGGAGGCAGCAATAGTTTAAAAAATGTGTTAAGCTAAGAGAATCATATGGAACTTTTTAAAGGAATGTATCAAGGGAATTTGCAAACTGTAACCTCCTACAATTGCAGGAAAGGCTACTGAAAGTGTGAATTAATTTAATACAGAATTTGTCCTTAGCTACTCTTAAGAAATAACAGACAGTGGAGAAGTGTAGAGAATAGACTGGCATGCAAAATTATAAATCAACATAAGAGAACTGGAAGGTGCACTTGAAAAGCTTGGCATCATTTTAAAATACTCTAGACAGGATGATTGATTTTCCATAGGGGAAAAGATGTGCAAAGTGGGGGAGGGAAGCAAAGGAAGAGCCTATCATGTTCAAAAGGTCATGAGAAGAAGCAGAGCAGAAAAAAGCATTTGATCAAAGACAAGCTGCCAAATCTGTGTGCTGAGATATTGGCAGTTAAGCAAAAGATGCTTAAGATACCAACACCTACAGCTGCATTGCAATGGAAAAACTGGAACTTAATTAATATAAAATTAATGTCCATTTAATTTTACCCCTTTTAGACCACAAAATATATTTTAACTCATTCTGTTTTTTCAGACTTTTCCATCTACATTTTCTTCTTTGATAGCTTCTCCAATTGTTCACAAAGAAACTCTGCATTTCAGGTACAGGCCTATAAATGTAATACGTTATTTAAATTATTTGCTCTGTAGGTGCTTCTTCTTAATTATGACATCAAAATAATGCATCATGATGCCATGATCTAAGTGCTCCCTTTCATATTAAAATTATGACATATTGATGAATATCAGCTAGCAGAAAAAAACCAGGATACAAATTCCTTAACTCTCTCCACAATTTTAGCAGAGAAATTGTTGGCATTTTTGACCAAGCCAAATCCATAAAATGCTAGAGAATTTTTGGAGGCTTGACATTCCAATAAATTAGCCATCAACAGACACATAGAGATAAATTCCATCCACATACCATTTAAAAGATAGCATCAAAAGTCAAGCAAGAAAACAAACATCACTCCTAGCAGCCAACATCCAAATAAACAATCAGAGAGGAAACTATATCCAAGCAACAATTAAGGAAGAAACTACACTCCAATCAAGACCAGTAAGGCAAGCTAGTAAATATTGTTTAACAATCAGCAAATGTTCCTTTCCTATGAACAGATGATGTTATATAGCCCGGTAATGAAATGCCTGCAGAAAAAAAGTTGAGAGGACAACAAAAACTTAATTAATCTAAATAATAGGTTGATGTCTCAACATCATAGATATAAAGCTACTTGGAACAGGTTGGAAAGACTTTGTACAGAATGCCATAAAACTGTGAGAATAATGCTAATGGGTGTGGAATGCTGAAGAGAAGCATGTTATGGAATAGCAGAAAAAGTAGAAGAGGAAACAGACATCTAATGTAAATGTTAAAGTATAATTGTTGCCCATGGAATTGCTATGCCACTTATATAATCTGTGTCAATACTACATCAATGCCTTATAATAGGAAAAAGTTAGCAAAACTAAAGTGGGATTAATTTGTCAAGGCTGCCGGAAATATTTTATCCAAGTAGGAATGAATTAAATTTTGGCAAAAGGAGTATTTTTTATACCAGATAAAGGATAAGTAAGCCAGGTTTTTCTTTTTACATTATTTGCAAATCTATGAATATGAGAAAGTTTACTGTACATTTTTTGAATTAGAGAAAGCATATGACAATGTGAATTGGCTTGAATTATTTTGCTATGATTCAATTGAAAGTTGGTTGCTAGATGCAGTAAGAGCAATATGACAGAAATCAAGCATGTTTGAGATGAAATAGAATGTTCAGCCCATCATTTAACATTAAGTTGGTGTGAGATAAGGATGCATATGTCCCATTAGTAGTTTCATGTATTGATGGCTAAGAAATGCTTGTGATGATATCACAAGTAGTTGGAGACAAATGTATATGTACTTTTATATGGCAATGATTCTATGTTATTACTAGAGAATGCAAATTATTTTCCCCCAATATTGGATTGTATGCAATGATATATTATGTATCTGAAAATCAATATATCCAAAGCCAAGAATGACAAGGAAAGTGGGGTGAACAGTGGCAGGTTATAAATACATGGCAAAAAACTAGAGCAAGTAGAACTATGATACCTTGGTAGAATGATTACTAAAATTAAGAGAATGGACAGAGGAAGCTAGTAAAAAGATATGAATGGATGTTGTAAGGAATTTGTTAAAATAATCCAAATTGGCAATGCATAAGAGCATATTACTGCCAGTTTTGCTGTATGGAAATAAGAGTTGATATGTTCAGAGAAACATAAACACTAAGTAAAAAACAGAAAAATGGGATGCTTAAGAAGTAAGTATGTGATTAAAAAAGAAGAAGAGATAGGATCCAGAATGAATTGAGGTTAATACATGAGAACTGATTAGTCAGTGAAGAGTACAGAAGCATATGCATAGATAGTTTGGGCAAATAAAAAAAATGAATGAGGGCCAAATATATGAAAAAGGTTAACTGTTCAAAATTAAGAGAAGACTATTGCACTATGTTTAGATAAAGTTGAAATTTTGAGAAATAAGGAGGTGGAAAGTGTTAAAAACAGATAAGACATGAAACAATGATTATAGTGGAAATACTGTAAGAATGATTTGAAAGAACAAAAACAGAGGTGTAAATGATGGTGATGTAAATTATTTTAGTTTTGTTTTTTCTTAGAAAATTTTAATTTAATTGGCTTACTTTTTCTTACACCTCCTCTAAACACTGGATATACAGAAAAAGTCCATACATTTCTTTGTGGCTTGTAAATGAAAAACTCCTGATGACTTTTTCACGATTTTTATTTTGTAAGCATAGGATCTATTATCAATATATAAAACAATACTCCACCCTGTGGTATTATAAAAAGGCAAAATAAAATAGTCTTTAGAAGATTTCAATACACATGGTTTGATATTCTTATATATACTGGGTAATAAGTAGAAATAGTTTGGGGAGGGGGCTCCCCTGTACAAAAATGTTTTGAGAAAGTTTCAAAATGAAATAAATCCTAAAAGAATTTTATAAATTTCAGCCAGAAAAATGTAAGTAAATACAATAAGTTTGCCTACTTCTTGGGGAGGAACCATTCTTCATCAGAATGTCCCACAGGGAGATTTTTGGCATTTCCAGTTCAAGGAATGAAATAAAGAATCTGAAAGAGGCATATAAAACCAGATAGAAATAGTGAGATGAATGGGGAAACATTCAAATATCACAATGAAGCCTATGAACAGGAAGCTAGGGTGCATTATGCTGCTCATGATTTTTTAAAAATATTGCTACAAAATAATAATAATTGAAATGGCTATGAAATCACATAGGTATTTCTAGATTTTTGTTTTTTTAACAAAGTTTAGTAGCTGCCTCCTAGTATTTGGAAGTATGCCCATCTATCTCCTTACTCTAGGATAATAGCAAACTGGAGCAGCATAGAACTTTCTCTTATGAAAAATAGTCATTTTGTGATAGGTCATTCCTCTAAAAGAAAGAAATTCTCAAAGAATCTCAGAACATGGTCTCAAAATTCAGAATATTCTTCTTTTTCTGCTCTTATCCTATATAGAACATTATTTACATACTATATTTCTCTCTTGAGCATTATATGTTAAATATTTTTGGTAATTTTAAAAACATATTTTATAGCTGAAAGAAAATTAAGGCTAGAAGATTATGCATGCTTACTGAGATTATGTCTATTTCACTAATTGGGACTTACTTCTTGATTAAGATGAGCAGAACAATATACTGTACGCTTTTTCTGTAATAAATAGAAACATGCACATCTTAGTTATGGCCAGCAAAGCAAGAACATTCAGTTCTGATGTTTAAAGTATTATGAATTTGGTTAACTGGAGCATTTAATTGTTTATGAAATAGTATTATTTCATAAGTCTGTGGCTTGTTGGGAGAGCACAGGAAGCTTTATTTGTCCACGTGCGCGATATAGGTTGCACATATAAAACCATCTCCCAACCATCACTGTTGCTTGTCCGTGGAGCCAGAAAGATTGGGGACCGGTTTTATAAATTAATGTAATCAAAACTGATGATTAAAAAAACCTAATTGTTTTAAAAATAATAATGTTGTTCATCTAGGCCAGAGGTCCCCAACCTTTTGGGCACCAGGGACCAGTTCCGTGGAGAAAGTTTTTCCACAGACCGGAGAGTACATGGTTTTGTGTGCTGCCTGCATCCCACAGATGGGGCTTTGCTTGTTTGTGCAAACCCATTGCTGGCATGCCGCACACAGTACAGGTCCACGGATCAGAGGTTAGGGACCCGATCTAGGTTCTAACAGGATAGTATATTAATCCTTACAGAAAAAGCTTTCATACACCAAAGTAATCCCATTTAATTTAGTCTTACCAGTATGTAAGTGATGGGTCCTTTTATTCATGTTTTGGACTTGCATTTAAATACTAATACTTAGTAACTTTGACAAGTCTTTATTATTTCCTATTTGTTGTCTGTAACATTCTAATATTGTTTAATTATCTCTGGAGTTGTTTTCAACCTGTAAAATTCAGATAATTTACAGACATAAGAGTTCCTTGTATGTGTCTCTCCTGGATTTGTGTTCCAAGTTATTTGTGAGGATGGGTGGAGTAGGAAGATATTGTGTAAAAAAGAAAAAGGTCATCTGGCTGTCCACTCTTGCTGATCTGGAGGAAAAAAAAGGTCTTGGAGGACTTTCCACTTGGGATTCAATGGAATGTGCAGTCAGCACTGCTGCAGACCATTGAACAAAGAAAGTGTATGCCCCCCTCCCGCAATTATATAGTAAGGAAGGTAAAAGCTGGAATTCTATACTTTTCCACTGAGATTGCCAGGTATTTTTCCCCTTTAATCACAAATCCCCCTTACATTGTGGAAAGCATCTTCATTAATTTAAAAGCCATTTATTTCACATTAACACCAACCCTCAGTTGAGTTACCGTGTTTCAGTCATCAATATTACATGGAACTGAGAAATCATACTTTTTTTTCCCCACAATGGACTATAATCTCAGTTATGGTGAAGATGATATATAGTTCATTCAAGTGTTTTCACAGAGCTTTACTTCCAACTGATTGGATTCTGCTCATTCTGAAGTTTTAAACCCATGGTAACAATAAAAATATAAACTCTGGGCCATTTTAGATGGCGGCCAACAGCATTCCTTTGGCAGGAAAATGTCTACATTCCATATTTAGTGTTTTAATGCACAAATCCCAAATCAAGCCTCTAACTCATGCTTGTGAGCACCCAGTGTTGACAATGTGAAGTAAAAGACTAAAATAGTTTTTGGTCTGATCCAGCTGACCTTTTTTCTTGTGTAAAAGAGAACATTCAATATTTATCCTATAGAAAGTATCTATGTTAGACTTTTTAAAGATTTTTTTTATTCTGCCTATATTATTTTTATAAATAAGTCAAAACAGTGAAAATATTTTCCTCCTATTTTTCCTAGAACAATCCTGTTGTAGGATTGTTGTGAGTTGGGCTAAGAATAAGTCACTGGCCCAGTCAGCCCAGTCACCTGGCCCAGTCACCCAGACTGATTTATACCCTCTTCCTTTTCTTAAGCTTTCTGACCAATTATGAATGATACATCATACACTAACATGCAAGGTTTAACCTGATTTACTTATACACAGACACATGCAGATTGGAAGGAAGGGAATTTCCCTGTCTTTAAACAGTGAATATCTTCCTTGGTATTCTTATTTATATTGACCACTAAGAGAACAGTATATATCTATGTTCAAAATAGAGTAATTTTTTACTCTGATTTGTTTTACCATCCACTTATTTGTTTCCTGGGCTATCCATGACATTCTCAAAAGTCTTCTCCAATACCAAATTTCAAAAGCATCAGTATTATTTCTAGGGGGGGGGAACCACTGCTTGCACAATTCTGATATAGTGCATAATTACCATCAAAGTGCAATGGCCTATAAATTCAACTCCTGGTAAAAGTTTGGATTGCACAGTTGAATCTATTGCTATGTATACCTGATGAATCTCAAAGGACAAAACCGATTGCATATAGTCTCCTAGAAGTCACCTGAAAGAAGTGAATTCTTTTCATTTTTGTATTAAAATGATTCAAAAGCACAATACCCACAGTACAAGTATTCCTATATATGATTCAAATTATGGGTCATAGTATTTTAAGTTCTTGGTGCATGAGCTCGTAAGTGGCTATATAATCTTTTTTAAACATTTAATGAAGGGATGTCCACCTGTCTTCCAAAACACTTCGCAGGAAAGATTTACCTAACATTTAAGTTAAATATATTTTGTTTTTTAAACCCATTAATTACAGTCCTGTCTTCAAGAATTGTAATAAATGTATACCTTCATCTACGTGATAATTTAGCAAACCATTAAAAATTATGTTATTGCCATCAATTATCTTTCCTCAGAACCAGAATCTCAATTCCTTCAATCTTTCACTAAAAAATAGATGGAAATTTCTGTTATTATGAATACTTTTCAAAAGTATTCGTAATAACAGAATTCTTTTCAAAGACTATTATTTCTTTTCAAACTGGTGGCCATATTAGAAATTTGAGAAGTTGTGAGGATTTTCATAAAATAGCAATTGAACTGGCATGACTACCAAAGAACATAACTATCTATAAAATCTCAATTTAACAAGGTTCTAAGTTGCCTCCTTTTAATAGTATAAAGAACCACTCAAGGACCCTTCTTATTGTATGAACTGAACTTTGTCATTTTCTTGTAATAATGGAAACTTTTAAACAAGGCCCACGATACAGCCTTCCACTCTTTTTGTTTTTAAATAAAGCTTATGGATCTATTAAGCCTCAAACCATCCTTGTATATAATGATATTTGGATCTGGAACTTTGTTTCCAATGTGCCAGCTTACTTCTTATTTATTCATAAGGTGATGAGACCAATCTAGTGGCATCCAAATGCCCACAGATACACTGAAGTTCAAAGCACCAAATTAGAAACCCCAAGTCTTACTCCTAATGTACATACTTCTTTAAGAGATCAATTTCTCCTTCACCATGTTGGCATAAAAGAAGCCTTGAAAGATACTGGGATCTTAACACAGATTACAAATAAGTTCTCAAATAGTAATTTTTCAGATAGATCCTTTAATATTACTCTGGAAACACATTCTTAAAACTAAATATATAGCTCAGAGGAAGAACTTAATTTAGGGCTTGAACTTTTTTTCTTAAAACCTTTAAAAACACTAATAATTGCTAGTTAAAAGCTAGACAAAAACATAAATGTCTCTTCTCATATTATTTATTATTTTTAGGCATTATTGAAGTCCAGCATCTACAATGGAATTTTCAGACATCAATTAGAGATGCTAAAATGCAATAAAAAATGTCAAAATATTACTGATAGAAGAGTTCCAAATACAGGTAAGGCACATTGGTATTATTCAGACTTTCTCACTCTTTTCTCTTCTTTTTAGCTTTAGATTTTGACAAACCAGGGAGTCCATTTTCCTCCTCAAAAAGTTTTCTTTTCTTTTTCTTAGGTTTACCATGATCACTATGGTAACCACTTGAGTCACTGGCATGCATTCCCACCTCTGCTCCGTCTTGCCCATTCTCTCTTTCGGGCTTATCATATATATCATTATCATCTTCATCACCACCATTATGCATTTCTCTGTCTTCTATCCCAACACTTGATATATCAACTTCCATCTCCTCTGAGCCATTATGTACATCACAATGTTTTTCATATTTTTTCTTGCACTTTTCCTTCAGCATCTCTTCTCCAAGACTAAAAATAAAAAAATAACTGAGAAAACAACTTTTACAAGACTAGTAAATACCCGCAGTTATATAGAAGCAAAACACTATATAATTTATTCAAAGTGATTCATACTTGACTGGTTTCAGTTGTAATCTAAATCTTTATATTTATCTTTTAATTGGGTTATCCTGACATATCCTTTAAATGGAAGACAGAAGTGCTAGCAGAAACAGACATTTCAGAGCACAAAGTATTATTATTATTGATAGTATTTTTTCCACATTTATTTTTCAAATTCTGAGAGCTCTCACATACTTTTCCATTAAACATTTGAAAAATAAGTGATATCTTAAGATTTTAGTGATATGCTATATAATCTCAAGCCTTACATTCTATAAATCAAGCCACTCTATTTATTTTGTAAAAAATATGTATTACCTGTTTTTACACAGTTTTCCTCGGATGCAGAAAACTCCAGCAGCGTCTGAATCAAAATGCAGCACCTTAAATACCAGCCTATTACCTATTTGAAAACCAAAGTTTTTCCAATCTTCTGTTGATATGTGATCTGGTTTGGGTATAGAAGCATTGAAACATTCATGAACCAGACAGCCAATATGGCTAGGTGCCACTTTATTAATTATACCCTGGGGAAGGAAAGGAAAAAAAAGAAATGTTAGCACCACATCACATGTTTTGGGTAAAACTATACTGTTGTTTCTGTCAATATTCAGCATAGGTACATACCAAGTACAGTGGTACCACGGTACTCAACATTAATTGGTTCTGAGAGCCAAGACGGGTACTAAAACATACAAATGCCAAACAAACCAGGTGACTTACCACATGACCCTTTGTTCTGGCCATCCCCCTCTTCATTTTGCAACAACCTTCCCAGTATGGACGACTTCCTGTCTGCTCTTTGTTGCTGTCCCCGTCTTCTTTTTGCAGCGCGCAGAAACTATGAGTACCAGGACAATATTTTCGCATCAAAATGCATTGAGTATCACATTTGATGAGTTTTGAAGCAGTCGAATACCGAGGTACCACTGTATATGGAACTAGGGTGTATTCTTACATATTTTGAATACTAAATATACATAAACAAATTGTTTTTAATTTTTTAGGAGTTAGCTGATTCAATATCCTTTTATCCTGAGTTGGTCAGAATCTAGTTCTGTTTTTGCTCAGTTGATTGACATTGCAGAAACTCTAAACTGGTTTTCTATAACAGATCAATAGTGGAACTAATTTCTAAAAATTACCAACCAGAGTATGTTACAAAAGCTTTGAATAAGATCATTTGATATTGTTTTAAAACATTTAAAAATATATTGTTCATATAAAACAATTAATTACAATGTTGGTTTTAGCCCATTACTCCTATGATTAATTAAAGAACCATACTTGAAAAGGATCAAAGATTGTAAATATTAACATCATAACTTAATAACCACAAATTATAAAATGTAAATATGCCTAAATATAATCTACTGTAATAAAAATAAAAAATACGTTATAGAAAAATCTAAGATATACTCTCTCTCTACACACACACACACACACACACACACACACACACACACTTACAGGAGACTGTAAGCTCTTGATCTTCCTTAGACATGAAAAAAAACTGAGTGATTTTGGGCCAGTCACTTTCTCTTAGCCCAACCCACCTCATATGGTTGCTGTTATGGGGAAAATTAGGAGAATTGGGTATTTTCACTATCTTGACATTTCATTCATACATTTGTTGACACATACAATCACAGCACACACAAACACACACAGGTAGAATAGAGTAGGGTAGAATAGTAATAACACTAATGGTATACTGAGGACTGGTCACATTATTTTTTTTACTTTTAATTATACCATGGATGCTTTAATGTTTTCTTGACTGATTGTAAACTACTATTTATTGTTGATGTCATTATTATGGCAGGATAAATCCAATAAATAATTAAATAAGCAAATGAACTTACTATGTAAGTTGAGATGAGAAGAACTGTATGAACAAAAGTATTGAGTTATACATACCACAAGTTTTTTCCCTGGTTTAGGCTGAAAAGCAACGAAAGTAGCTTCTATATCCAGATGGATGGCCCCAATGTCATCAATTATATCACCCAGTTCTTTAGTTATTTTAATATCATCATAAGCCACAGGAACACCTTGAAAACTACAAGATAAAATAAAATAAATTACTTAACAATATAAGCTTAAGTGCACCTAAGGTCTAGAAGAAACACTTGTAATTATAATCCTTACCATGACAAAGCAGCTATAAGCAATTCAAATAGGAAGTTACACAAATGCAGATTTTATGATTCTGAGAAAAATATCATAGTTAGGAGGCCACCTAATAGTGTGCAATATAACAGATGACTACACCCTTTATGAACTACTTAAAAATGTACTGATTGAAAATAAATTTGTTCTGCAGGTTCCTCACATAATTCTTAAGCTGTTATACAAATTCCTTAATTAAAATGTTAATTACAAATCATTACAGATTGGAAAGTATCAAGGAAGGCAAAGTTGAGGTAACTGCTTAAATAAAAGCCACAGGATTAATTTAAGAAAGAGAGTATAACATTCCCTACTTGTGTGAACATTTTGTGTTCATTATCTCCTCTGTTAGCTACAAAATAAACTTGGATGGAAATTTCTTTTGTTCCATTTTATAAACGTTAATTGCAAATAAATGATAATTTTTCCCCTATTTACCTCATGTTGGCTACCCAGACCTTAATCTTTGAAGCTCCTTAAATTCATAAACCAAGATATCCAATAAAGGCTTAATGGATATTATTGGAAGGATCTTCTTAGCAATGGAATGTTCTTTCTACCCAAAGAGATTCATACTAGTTACAAATGAGATAACAAAATTGTCACTCTATTAAAAATGATTCATTCAATTAATCCTTTAATTTTGGTTTTACATTTCTTAAAAATACATTTGTGGCATGGTTTCTGTATATTTCACAGCAATGCACTGTTTAGATGTAATGTGAGCAAACACAAACTACAAGGACAAAAAGATACAGAAATACAGTGAATGGTGTTTATGCAAGTCAATCCTTTATTTTTTTCTTGGAGGGGAAGTATTTCTGAATTATCTTCTGTATTCTTTATAACAGGGGTCTTCAAATTTGGCCCTATTATGACTTGTGGACTTCAATTCCCAGAATTCCTCAGCCAGCGAAGACCCCTGCTTTATAAGATACTACCCTGAAAAGGAACAGCATGATGGGCAGGTCTATATTAAAAGATTGATTTTACTTGAAAGGGATGACACAGCAAGTCTGGGGCAGGCTACAAACTTTCTAATATAATGAAAATGGCAAGGGAAAGAGGTGGGGCGTAATTTGCAACTGCCTTTTGTGAGGAAAATTTCAGGTTTCCCGAAATATATTTTGAACTAGGATTCTCGGAACCTCTATTCAGTTTTGGAATTGGAGAACAATAAGGCTAAGGGGAAAAATATGGATCAACTTCTAGAAAGTTCATCGAACTACTTGCTTTCTCACCAGGTTGTCTTTTAGAGCCTGAAGTATTTAAATGGAATATTTTTACACGCAATAATGGCACATACCTATCTGAGTAACGGCGCAGTTCAGCATCTAACTGCGCGCAAATCCCGGTCCGTTTGCGATTCAGGAAGCGCGGCGGGAGCGCGATATGCCTCCGATGCGACACCACCACAAGGCAAGAGTAGCGATTCTCCGCCAGTGCTCGCGCAGTCTCAAAAGAAGGCAGCTCGACGCAGGTGGGAAGGGGCGCCGGAGCAGAAGGCGCCACCGCTATTGAGGTCACAACCTCCGCCACGCCAAAAGACGATCCAGCCGCTCTCTCCGCCATGGCACCCCGAAAAGACTGCGTCGCTATATGTCCCAAGGTCCCCTCTTTCCTTGCTGTCACTTAGTGATGACGTTCTCACCATAAAATTGAATATTTTGCTCGGACCAACCTATCAAATGGCTGGAAGTAGAAAAGGGACTCTTCCCTTTCCGGATGTGGTTTAGCGGCCATTTTGTGTGCGGCTTTGCTTACCTACCATCGCTGTGCCTGTGTGAGAGTAGAGACATCCGGTTCCTGAAGCCGACGGAGTTTCTAAACCTGAGGGTGGCGCTCCAACAGCGGTACTGCAGTATCCCCGTTACGAGTCCGGGAGAATTTCTTCGGAAATGGGTCTCAAGCAAAGGCGGCAAGATGGGAAAATCGTTGAGACCACCGTACATAACCACTGGTACACGAAGCCAGTAATCTAGATAGCTCACAGGATGAGCACTGGAATTTTATTAAAGGTTTTAAAACTTACAACATATAATAATAGAATTTTACATGAAAAGTTATAAAATTTTATATGGAAATCTATTTGTGCCAAGATTCTTTACTAGAGGGACCGGCGGTCTGGTCTACTGATTTATTACCAGTGCTTAAATTGTTTCAATCTGGATGGTTAACAATTGGTTATGTGCCATCAAGTTGTTTTTGACTCTTAGCAGTCACATAGACAGTTTTATTCACCTTTGCTTTTTCAGATACTTTGAAATAAAATAAAATAAAAATATTTACATTTGCGGTTGTTTTTCCTTCAGGAGTTCTCGTGGAGTTGGGGTGGAACAGGAGACGATGAAAAAGGTATAACATTTCATAAGAGTCCTTTTTGGCCATTGTAATAATTTGGATACTTTGAATGTCATCACACTTTACTTAAAGCAGCCATTTCATTTAACCTGTTATAAGCCCATTTCAGATATCCAACAAAAGGGATATCCTGTGCTTCTCAAAACGTACTGAGCTTTAACTATTAGTATTCTCAAACAACCAGTACCTATAGCAAAATATTGGGGTTAAAAAGATGTTCAAACAAAAACCATATCAGTATTTTAGGCTTAAAGTTACAGGGTTTGCAAGGACATATGAGAACGGATGTAAATACAGATAATTTTTAAGGGGCAATATTTACATTGAAATGGAAATGTGCTGGTCACATAGCAAGAAGAACTGATGGCAGATGGACCAAGGCAGTCATAGAATGGATCCCACTTGATAAAAAGTGCCCACAAAAAGACCTAAAACAAGATGGATTGACGACATCAGCAAGTATTGCCGGTCCAATTGGGGGGGGAAAAGCTCAGGACTGTATTAATTGAAAACATATAGGTGAGGCCTTCAGCCTGCATTGGATGAAGAATGGCTAAAATGATTGTGATGATTTACATTAAGTATTTCAACTAAAATTGCTTTTTAAATCAATTATTCTATCATCCAGATTTTCAAGAACTGGAAGGTGCAAATGACTAGATTTAAATGAACAAGCTCTAATTTATAATTCTCTGATTATATTTATGTAAACTTTAACGTACATTTAGTATTCACTTACAGATTACTTTTTTTATTCCTCAATTAAATATTCTTTGCACTGTTTTGAAGCTTCCATTCTTCAAATTTGACTGTATGGATGAAACAAATACTTCTATTTCCTTTTTGTAATAAATGCAAGATTGGAATATTTGAATTGTTCATCTCTTTTTCTTAATTCAAACTTCTCTAATCTTTTGTGGATAGTTAGATGAAATAAAACCTTCATTAAGTAAACAGCTGTAATTTAAGAAGAAGTCACTGGGTGGCACACTTGAGCCTTGGATGGATATTCAGTTCTTAAAAATCAGTAAACCATTTTCCACCAAAATACCAAATTGCTCAATTCCTCAGTTCTGGAGAATGTCTACTAAATTCTGGAGCTAAATATCTTCAAATGATTCTAATTAGGGTTTGTAGTCTAGGGTTTCAGAGAACAAAGATTTCTTAAGAAAATTGCATCACCTTCATCTTATTCACTTGTGTTGATAATAATAGCATTTGGTAAGGCAAAGTTAACATCCTAAAACAACCTTTTAAATATTGTATATTGGGCAGTCTGCAAACCATTTTCATTAGCATTTGGACACTGAAAGCCTCTGAAATGTTATGCTTACTTATAAATATATTTCATAATCTGCAAGTTTATTTTTCTATCTGAAAATGATTCACATTTGTGCTTTCATCAACTCAATGTACAATGCACAAATCTAATACACAAATTTTATGTGTCTAGAAGAAAAATCCATTGATTCTAATTGTTCTTCAAATAAATCTTAATTTATTCAGAAGTTTTGCATCCTTCGTTCTTATCACCATAATATTAAGTTTGGATTGTATAACAATAATAAAAAAATCCACTAAATATTAACAACTTTATACCTATTAAAAACTTTTAAGTGGGCATAAAGTTTTAAGTTTTAAACACAAAAGTAAAGGTTATCTGTCCAGTCATGACAGGGAGTGGTGCTCTTCTCCATTTCTTAGCCAAGACTCCCAGTTGTTCAAAGACACTTCCATGGTCATATGGCCAACATGACTATATTCTGACGCTCACAGAACACTGAAGTTGTATTTACCGTTGTTTCCCCGAAAATAAGACCCAGTCTTATTTTTTTTTTTGGCCTCCAAAAGAGACACCACACCTTATTTTCAGGAGGGGAGGTGTCTTTTCCACTCATCTCAGGCACTGACAGCCTCGCCCAGCCGGCCCACTTCTGGGGCTGAAGGAGCACTTTGATTCTGCAGCTGATAATGGAACTCCAGCCTGTATTTCACAGTCAAAGGCCTTTCTGGAAGGCCACTACAGGTGAGAACCGAGCTATGGATTCAATCCATAGCTCAGTTCTCTGCTGCAGAGGTTTGCAGAACCAAGCTATAGATTGAATCCATAGCTTGGTTCTCAGCTGCAGAGGCCTTCCCGAAAGGCCTCTAATTGCAAAATGCAGGGCGGGGGACACCGGAGAAGTGGGCCAGCGAAGAGAGGCCTGGCTGCAAGATAAGTGGGTGATTGCCGTGTGGGGCAGCTCCACTCCCCCACCCTAGCTTGATTTTTAGGTATGTGCCTTGACTATGTGCCTTGCCCCAAAACCAGGGCTTATTTTGGGGGTAGGGCTTATGTTAGGCCTGCTCCCCAAAATCAAGCTAGGGCTTATTTTGGGGGTAGGTCTTACTTTTGGGAAAGCACAGTATTTATCTATTTGCATTTGCATGCTTTAGAACTGGTAGGTTGATAGGAGCTGAGGCAAGTAATGGGAGCTCATCCCATTTTTAAGCTTTTAAAGTGGGTATAAATAAAATATAAAATTACCACACCTTCTTGCTGGAGTAAAAGAAATGTTTATGTGCAATGGAAAGCCAAAAATCTTCAGTAGCAAGGAGTTTTTTGTGTTAAATATAGTTACGAAGACGTTCTTTTGTATTCCAGTGAACATATCTATATCCCCATAGATGAAAAGTAGTCCACCCTTGCAAATCTCAAATATTCATTTTATTAAGCGTTCTGTAATTACAGTATTTAAATATCTCATTATAGTATTAGATGAATGCCTAATGTATATAATAAATTCACAATCTTTAAATATAAAATTATAATTTTATTATATAAATAGCAGTAATTGAAGAATATAAAGAAATAGATTATACAAATTGGGACCGATAATTTCATTATTAAGCAAAGTGGTCACTAAGTGAAACTGACTTGAGTATGATTTTACTTCAGCTTTTGTTTGCTTCACAGCAAGGATTGGTTATAAAATTACTTTTGTATCATCATCATAATTGCAAATGCAGTTGCTAAACGAGGATTGCCAGTACTCAAAGCTATGTCTTGATTTAAGTATTGTGGTGGAGTATATAGATGAATCATTTCTGAGCTGAAACTGACCTGACTAGCATCTGGACTGAAGAACTAACTGGAAGACTCTGTGGAAGGGTACCATCTAAGTTAGAAGTTATATTGTCACATGATCAATTCCAGAAGCACCAACAAAGTTTTGTTTTGTTCTTTAAAGATTTATTTTTTAAGGAATAGAAACAATCATTTCATATCATTGTTGAGAACCTATTATCTGCCTTCTTCTATCATAGATATTTTTCCTGCTAAAGCACAAAGTCCATCTAGCAATAGTACTGTAATCAGTCTATTGTAACAAAACATCTAAATTTGTTCTTAGCAAGATTCAGTGACAAAATTCCTTTTTTATTTTTTCCTGAAATATACCACCTCTAATCCTCTCCAGCCAAAGTGTGCTGATTGGGTGTGATGGGAATTGTAGTCGAATGCACTAAATACCCATAATATAATCTGCAACATTAATATATCAATAATCTTTCTTTCTCTTCTATTTATCAACACATTTCAACTAGTTTTATTTCTCTTGGCAAATATAATTTATTTATGGCTTTGTTCTGAACTAAAATAAATTTATTGTGACATAGTATGAGATTGTTCCATCACATATCTAGTGTTAGGAACCTCATGGGATTTCTATCCAGTTTAATGGAATAAAGGAAGTTTGGATAAACTTTTAGATAAAGAGAAATTTGTTCCAAAGCAGCTTATTTATTTATTTATTTATTTTTCCCATTTATACCCCGCCCTTCTCCCGAGGGACTCAGGGCGGCTTACAGGTAAATAAAAACAGTGCAATACAATAAATATCTCTAAAAGCCAAATTAAAATATATATTAAATAACCTGTATTAAATTTACTATTATAAAATCCCTTTAAAATCCCTATAAAATCCCCCCCTAGGCCAATCCCGCTTGATGGAAAAGCCATGTCTTGAGGGCCCGGCGGAAGGAGGGGAGATCCGGAATAATCAGCTTGTGACACATTCTATCCGTGTCAATATTTCTCATGTCTTCAGACAAAGAAACTGCAGCCACTTTGTGGAAACAATTCATAGGAGAAGGATCACAGACTAAATGCTCGTATTTAAACCATGGTTAAAGAAAATTGTGGATTACTGAATAAATCACATCTGGATTGCATACCTTAAAACTATAAGTCATGTACAAATAGCTGGCTGGCTTTACAAAACATATAAAACTAAAGTCACACAATTCCTCTGTTATCTTACAGAGATGTGTAAACAGATCAATCTGACATGAACACCAGGATTTTAAGATAATACAACTGAGGTGTCCGTAGAGTCTAATCAAAAAGTCAAGATAGCAGCCATCACAAATAAAATGCAGATTGAGTTTTGTTCTACTGGTATGACTGCTCTTTTAACTTTTTTTTTTTAACTGCATTCCACATCCAGAGCAGCATTCCACTCCTATGATAGAGAGGGCATTGTTGGCTGCTTTTCTTATCATTCTGGTTTAAGAACATATAAAGTAGTCTTTATTTAACATAAGATAGGCCTGAATCAACCAATCAATCAATCAATCAATATATTCTTGGTCTTTTTGCTATATTTTTTATATTATGTCACTCAGGACACCAAGATTGTCTGGGACACTACACATCCTCTTCACAACCTGTTTTCCTTGTTACATTTTGGGAGGAGGCTCCGTGGTATCCGAAGCAGAACATCCAGATTCAGTCACAGTTTTGTTCCATATAGTATTAACCTTGTGAATTCCCAAGCTTCCTCCTCCCGTTATGTATTCAAGATGGACAGTGATTAATATTTATATGTCACTTATATGTAAGAGTGTAGGTCTATACATACTGTATATTGTGTATAGTATGTTTAAATGTGTGTTATGTATGTTTACACTTTGAGAACAAGAAACTAAATTTCATTTTTAATGTGTGCCATTGTGTTCATAGTAAAAAAATGACAATAAAGGTTATCTATCTATCTATCAAATTTAGCCCCAATAGGATTTCAGTTTAACATAGTATTTATATACCAGGGATTGTTAGGTATCAGACAGTGACAATATTTGTGAAGTTCAGTAAGAATGACACTCAAAAGCAAATTAAAGAGAGCCATCTGTTCTATTTCAGGAAAAGAGGCATTGAGACGAAGCAACGAGTTCCAACAGTTCTCCTTTATTGCAACACCAACAGAACAGATTTTAAAATGGTGCGGCCCCCTTTTATAGCCCCCCTGCACAATACCTTGCTGGCCAATCATTGCAAAGGCTGGGAGCAGCCTTTCTTGTCCCATGCATCCCACATGGTCTGCCCGGGCCAATCGCTGCAGCCTGTGCCTGCTGGCCCAGGACATAACACCCCTTCCCCCTTGGCTAAAATAATAAGGTACACTTATTATTTTAAATACTCCAACACTCCATTACATTGCTTACGTTGCATCTATATATACACAACACTACAGTCTTGCTACTACCATGCTCCCCAGCTGGAGTGGCCTGAGTGCTAGAGGCCGAAGCTGCCTCCATGGCGAACCCTCTTTCTGCGGACTCCCTGTTTGGAGCAATAGCTGAAGCCTGGGGATGTTGGAGAGACCGTGGTCCACAATCGTAATTGTGGTCCTCCTCCCCCTCGAGAGCAGAGCTAGGAGCGGAAGAGTTGCTGGGAAGCCCCCAGCGCAGTTGGTCAATGTGACGTCAGATCACACGACCATCGTCCAAGGCCACTTCGTATGACAGCGGCCCAGAGACCTTGCATACCACTGCTGTGACCCAGAGATGTCCTGATCCATAGTTCCTTGCCCAGACCGGATCTCCCACTTGTAGTCTCCTAGGTGCCCGTGGCTGTGACACCTGTGAAGCCACCCGGTCTGGGTGCAATCTGTCCAGTTTCGTGATGAGGCGGTGACCCCAGTGGAGTTCAGCTGGGCTCTTTCCAGTAGCTGTGCAAGGTGTGGTGGCAAAGAAGAAAGTCCGCTAACCTGTGATGCCAGGTCCCGTGCGTGATCCTCTTTAAGGCATCCTTGGTTGTGTGCACCATTCGTTCAGCCTGGCCGTTGGAAGCTGGATGGAACGGTGCAGATGTGGCATGCCGGATCATGTTGGCCTGGAGGAACACCTTGAACTGGGGCCCGTTGTCGGAGACAAGGACATCTGGAAGTCCATGTGCGGCAAAGATCCCTCTCAGCACCTGGATGGTCCTAGCAGTGGTAGTGGAGGAGACAGGCATGACCTCTAGCCACTTGGAATGGCTGTCCACGAGAATTAAGAAGAATTGCCCCTGAAAGGGCCCAGTGTAGTCAATATGGACCCTCAACCATGGGGTATGAGTCTCCTCCCACCTATGAACTGGGGCATCTCCGGCCTTGACTGTTGACAAACAGTGCACCCGTGGGGCACTGGGCCTTGACAAAGATGGCTGCGCACTAACGCCTTCATCCGGACTATTCCCGGATGTCCCTCATGAAGAGACTGCAGGACTCTAGTCCTCAATGAGGTTGGGATTACCACCCGGCTACCCCATAGGACACACCCCTTGAAGGTGGAAATCTCGTGCTTCCTCTGCCAGAAGCTCTGGAATTCTGAGCCTGGATATGTGTCAGGCCATCCAGACAACGCCCAGGTCAGCATGCGTGTTAGCGTGTGATCGGTGGCTGTTTCTGCAGCCACGTCCCTAGCACTGAGGGGAGATTCAGGCAAATCCTGAATAGACAGGATGCGGTTGGCAGGTGCAGCTCTATCTGCTGTAATGGCAACCTGCTGAGACCATCTGCATGACCCATTTCTTTGCTTGTCTTGTGAACCAGTGTATGGTCATATGCAGACAGGAAGATAGACCACCTCAGCATTCGTGGGGATATTATGTGTGGGGTTTGTTTGTTTGTTGTGAACAACCCCAGCAGTGGCTCATGGTCTGTAAAGACCGTGAAGTGGAGGCCATATACGAAGTCATGGAACTTCTTTATGCCAGCCACTATGGCTAAGGCTTCCCTATCTATCTGTGCATAATTGCGTTCAGCTGATGATAGGGTTCTAGAGTAGTATGCTATTGGGACGTGTTCCATCAGCCTTCAAGTGACTTAACACAGCCCCAATCCCATAAGGGGATGCATCACAGGCGATGCACATTGGCAAGTTCTCATTTATTTATTTTTTTAATTGAAAATTTTTAAAAGTTTTACAATATAACTCC
>NW_015386406.1:1701635-1708282 GCF_001527695.2 Protobothrops mucrosquamatus
TACCGGCGAAAGTAATTCTTTGTAAGAAACTTTATCCAATTTAACTCCCTTAGATATCCCCTCTATTATCTGTCCTGGACTTGCCCAAATAGGAATCTTATAATTTAATCTATAATAATATTTCTTCCAAACTCGAAGTAGAGCACTTCTCAAAATATGAGCCTTAAAATTTCTATCTACTTTTTTTGTCATAAATTAATTATGCCTGCCAACCAAATAGCAGGTCCCATCCTTCAAGAGAATGTATGTTTCTATTTGTCAAGATTAACCAATCACTAATCCATGTCAAAACCACCGCATCATAATATAGTTTTAAGTTAGGGACTTTAAGTCCTCCTCGTTCTCTTATATCCTGCATAATCTTGAACCTAACTCTTGGTTTCTTGCCCGCCCAGATAAACTTGTTGATACCCTTTTGCCATCCCTCCAAATTGGCATCTTTTTTAAAAATAGGAATCATTTGAAACAAGAAAAGAAATTTAGGAAGAACATTCATTTTTACAGCTGAAATTCTTCCCAACAAAGATAATTGCAATTTTTTCCAATCATTTAAATCCTTTTGTACCTTAGCCCATAAGGCTTCATAATTATTCTTATACAATTTTGCATTGGAAGCTGTAATATAAACCCCCAAATTTTATCTTTTTAACCATTTCAAAACCTGTAAGTGTAACTAACATATCTTTATCATCCTTAGACATATTTTTCGGTAATATCTTAGTCTTATTACAGTTAACCTTAAAACCAGAAACTTTCCCATATTGTGCAATAATTTCAACCACCTCAGTTACCGAATCTATCGGCTGAGTTAATGTTAACACTAGGTCATCTGCAAAAGCTCTTAATCTATAATCAATCTTGTTAACCTTAATTCCTTTTATTACAGAAGACTCACGAATTTTAGTTAACAAAATCTCCATTGTTTACACAAATAACAATGGAGATAAAGGACATCCTTGTCTAGTTCCTTTTTCAATTTTAAATGCTTCTGTTACACCCCCATTAACTATAATCTGTGCTGATTGCTGTTGATAAATAGCCTTAAGAGCAGAAAAAAAATTTTCCCCAAAATTCATTCTATCTATAACCTGAAACAAAAAACCCCAATCTAATTGATCAAATGCTTTTTCAGCATCTAAAAATATAAAAGCAGCCGGAATTTGGTTATTCATATCCAAATACTCAATTAAATTAATAATCTGTCTTACATTATACTTCATGTATCTTCCAGTTATAAATCCAGATTGGTCACTATGAATCATTTGGCACAACACTTGCATTAATCTATTTGCCAATACTTTTGAAAAAATCTTGTAATCTATATTCAATAAAGATATAGGTCTATAATTCTTAGGTTGCGTCAAATCCTGACCCTCCTTTGGTATTAAAGATATAAAAGCAGTCCTCCAAGTAGGAGGTACCTCTTTGCCCAGCAATATACTATTAAACAGTTCCTGTAATGGTTCTATCATTTCTTCAATTAATATCTTATAATAAACTGCTGTAAATCCATCTGTACCTGGAGCTTTACCAACCTTTAATTGTTTAATTGCTGTCCTCAACTGTAATTAAACTATTCATTTTTTCCCTTTGATTATCTGACAATCTAGGACAGTGTGCCTCCTGTAAATACTTATCTATTTCTCCAAATTGTATTTTTTCAGAGGCATACACCTTAGAATAAAACTCCCAAAAACTCTTCTTAACCAAATTTTGTTGAAATGTCATTTTACCATTATAATCTATTTTCTCTATAATTCTTGACTTCTGTTTTTTTCGTAGTTGATAAGACAACCACCTTCCCGGTTTATTTGCATTACAGAATGTATTATATTTCATATACCTTAAACTAGTTGCTCTCTGGTCTGCTATTAACATATTAAATTGTTTCTTAAGCATAGTTATAGATACTTTTAAATTATTATCCAACGGGTTTGAAATAAAAGCCTGTTCTTTCAATTTCATCTCCTCCTCTAACTCTTTACGTTTTTGTGCTTGCTTTCTCTTATGAACACTATTCATAGAAATCAAAATACCTCTCATATATGCTTTGCTAGCATCCCAGACTATTGAAGTCGGAGTACCTTTATGCATATTTAACAAAAAAAATTCTTTCAATTGATCTTTACACTTCTGCACATTTATATCATATCTAAATAAATTTTCATTCAATCTCCAAGTTCTTCTCTTCCCTTCTTCACCAAATAATTCCATCCACACCGGACTATGATCAGACAATATCCTAGGAAAAATCTTAACATTCTTCACCCTGGAAAGAAAGTCATTAGTTATCAAAAAAAAGTCAATTCTCGAGTAGGATTGGTGCCTATCTGAAAAAAAGGTGTAGTCTTTCTCATCCATATTCCGTTCCCTCCATATATCTTCTAGTTCCAGTTCCTCCTTCAAATCGAAAAAAGTTTTTGGCAATGTTGAATTAAAAGCTTTACAGGAACCTTTCTTGTCTTTTCTTGGATCTAAGACACCGTTCCAGTCTCCCATCATAATAACTGATTTATAATCCATTTGATTTAGTTTACGATGTATCAATTTATAAAACTGTTTCTGCTGTTGATTTGGAGCATATAATCCAATGATGAGACATTTCTTCCCATTCAGAAGCATTTCAATAAAAACATATTTTCCTTCTGGGTCAGAATCAATCAATTTAGGCAAAAACTCCTTCTTAACATAAATAACTACTCCACCTTTTTTCTGAGGCGCAGGTGCAATAAAATGTACTCCCAACCGTGAATTAATCAAATACTTTTGATCTTTCGCTGTAATATGAGTTTCTTGCAAGCAAACAACATCATTTTTATGTTGCTTCAAATAGTAAAATACCTTTTTTCTTTTCTGCGGTGAATTCAAGCCATTAACATTCCATGTCAGGAACCTTGCCATCTTTAGTGGCAGAGAGCCTCAGGAACGCCCCTTGCAAATCAGCCGTCACTGATCTCTTGGTCTCGCTCCTCCCACTGACTCTGAAGTTACTTGCTGCGCTATAGGTACCGCATCCGCTTTTCGTTGCTCTCTTTCTTTACGTCTGTGAGCTGCACGGGTCAATCTCTGTGATTTTGGATCATCTTTAATTTCCAAAAGTTGTAACTCAGCTTGAACTTGATCTTGTAAATTAGTAACACTTGATGATGATGTAGCTCCTTGAGTGTCTTTATCTTCTAGAATTCTTTCCTTCCTAATACCTTGTGGAGACACTGATGAACCTGCTTTCAAAATTGAGGTGGTATTTCTTTTAAGATTATCACATCTTGTCCTGAAATTTGAAATCTCTGTTTGTAAAAAGCTTGAATAATTTCATTGCGGATTGATTTTCTTGAAAAGTAAACAACAACATCTCTTGGAAGGTTTCTCTGTCTCGCCACCCATGAGTTAACTCTAAAAAATTTTTCCATTTCTCTCATGATTTCTTCAGGTTGGCAGGACAGAACCAAGGCCAATTCTGCTGCAATTTCCTCCTCCAATTTTTCTTGGACATTTTCCCTCAGTCCTCTTATTCTCAACGCATGTTCCATTTCTCTAAATTGTGACATAAGAATCTCATTCTGATTTATATCAGTATTCTCTTCCACTTCCCCCAGTCTGATTTCCATAACTTCAACATGTTCCTCCACTTCTTCCACCCGCCCTGCAATGCGATCTACATGGCCTGCCAAACCTTGCAATGCAAACACTATATCATCTCTCAACTCAACATTTTTTTCTTCAAGTTTCTCCTCAAGTTTCTCCTCAAGTTTCTTTTCAAACAGCTCATCCATTTCACATCTAATCTGTTTGGCAGTGTCCTTTAAAGCATCTTGTAAATCTTTCAATGTTAAGGCTGGCATTGGAGGAGAGGGCGGGGGAGTAGGTTTTGTCTGCTGTGATGTTTGTACAGCTGGGGAAGAGCTCGAGCTTTTCTGAGGAGCAAAAGTTCCCCCACGCTTTGAAGCCATTTTACTTTCTCTTCTCTTCTCTTCTAATTTTATTTATATAATATAATGTCCAATAAAATTTTGTAGAAACTGCCACCAGAAGCAGAAGCAAATGGCTTGCCCACCAACAATACAAGCAAATCTGATACAATAGTAATCCAGCAGAAAGTGAAAGTAGAATTGAAAGTCCCCAGAAAGTGAAAGTCTCTGTCAAAGAGCATTTTTTTTTCCACGGCCATTTTTCCTCCCCTTTCTTCTTAAACTTAAAATGTCAGTGGAGAAGAGTTATTAACTTCAGAGCTAAAGGCTCAATTCCTTTCAGCTTCCAAGCACCTGGATTGCTCTGTCTGCTCATAAAAGTTTACTCACAATCTCCCATAAGCAGAGGTTAAATCCGCGTCTGGCTTCGTTCACCGGAATGGAGGCAGCCCGAAGCGCGGAGAAGTCCCTGACTCTGGGGGAACTCACCTTCACCCCCACAGCTGTGAAACTGTGAGAGCTCGGGAGCTCTACCCCTATCAGGGAAGCTCCCCCCCTCCCCTTTGCCCAGGGAAGGGGATTCCGAGCCACGGAGCAGCTATTAGGCGCTGCTCCTGCGGCTTTTACGCATCCTCGGGGTGGGCGGCTCGGAGAAAAGCCGCCATCGGCGCCGGGATTCAAACTGGAAGTCGGCAAGTTCTCATTGAAGTGCACGAGGACCACATTTGAAGAGAGCAAGGCCTTGACCTCTTTGAAGCTCTTTTCATGTGCTTGTGTCCACTGCCAAGGGGCCTGTTTGTCCAAGAGCCGGTGTAACAGCTCAGCCACTGCAGCCTTGTGAGGAAGGAATGAGTGGTAAAAAGTTAGCAGTCCCAGAAAGGCCTGAAGTTCACCCTTGGATTTGGGACTTGGGGCCTGCTGAATTGCTTGCAGCTTGGATTCAGCAGGGTGGATGCCCTGAGCATCAATGCAGAATCCTAGAAACTCCGTGGAGGTAACCCCGATCTTGCACTTGTCTTGCTTAAGCTTCAGCCCTGCTTGGCGGAAACATAGCAAAACGGTTCTCAGCCTTTCGGCTAAATTGTCAGCTGAGTCCCCAGCGATGAGGACATCATCAAAGTAAGGGCAAACGCCAGGGATATTTTGGAGCGTTTGCGCCATTACACTCTGGAAGATGCCAGGGGCCACGTTTAGTCCAAATTGCAATCTTTTTACCTTGAATGCCCCCGTGAGTCACTATAGTTTGGGCCTCGGCCATTTCCTCATCAACTGGCAATTGTTGATAGGCCTGAGCCAGGTCAAGCTTAGCAAAGATCTGGCCCCCCTTGAGGGAGGCTAGAATGTGACTGACCACAGGTACTGGGTACGAATGCTGCTGCAGCGCTTTGTTAAGCGTGCACTTGTAGTCCGCACAGATTTGGACTTCACCATTGGCCTTTAGTGGCGTAACTATGGGCGTTTCCCATGGACTACTGTCCACAGGCTCTAAGATACCCTGCTGAATCAGTTTATCCAGCTCTGCATCTATTTTACCCTTTAAGGCAAAGGGCACCCTGCGTGGCTTGATTCTAATGGGGGCTATGGCTATGGCTATGGGGGCTATCCCCTCAGAGAAATAGGAGGGCCTTTGTAGGAGCCAAGTTCTGGACTAAACACATCTGCAAACTCCTTGCAGACCCCAGCCAGGCCTGTTGTTTGCACGCTGTGTATTCCAGTTACCTGAATTCCCAGACCAAAATGAGACTCGTACGGTCTCCCCCAACCACAACTACATCCAGTAGCCCCACAAAATTCTCAAAATTCTGGCCCAGGACATAACACCATCTTAAGTCAAACTATTGCATTTAAACTAAACTGGAAAATATTAATAGGAGTGAAGTAAATGAGGGCTACCAAGATGGTGAAGGGGTTGAAAATAAAACTGTACATGAGGAAGGATTAAAGGATTAAGCTATGTTTATCCTACAGAAAGGGTAATGAAGGAGAGAGATGGTAATAGTATTCAAATAAGGGCTGTCATGTGGAAGATAGCAGGACTAGAATGAATGAGGTAAAACTAAAAGAAAGTGGTTCAATCTAGATATCAGGAGAAACGATGTACTGTCACCCAGTGGAACAGGCTGCTGCCTAAAGCAGTGAGTCTTTTTTTTTTTTGCTGTAGATCCTCAGAGTCTGGATGGTCATTTTTCTGAGATGTTCTAATGCAGGGGTGTCAAACTGCCGGCCCATGGGCCGGACGCGTCATCCGGAAGCTGCGCCCACCCCATTGCTGGCAATGACTAAACTGTCCCGATACTTATTTATTTTATTTATTTATTAAATTTATATACCGGCCTACCTCCCTTGCGGGACTCAGGGCGGTGAACAGGCAATACTAAAAACCACGATAATAAATAAATAGTTTGTTTTAAAATCGAATTAAATAACAGGCCTGTTCTAAAAACACACCCGTAAACCCCCCCCCACTGAAACATAATCAAACTACGCCAGGCCGGCCGCACGGAATAGATGGGCCTTCAGGGCTCGGTGAAAAAGGCGCCGGTCCGCAACTGTACGTAGGTCGGGGGGTAGGTCATTCCAGAGGGCAGGAGCTGCCACAGAGAAGGCTCTCCCCCTGGGGGTCGCCAGCCGGCATTGTCTGGCCGACGGCACTCTAAGGAGGCCCTCTCTGTGGGAGCGGACTGGTCGAAGGGAGGTGTTTGGTAGGAGGCGGTCTTGCAAATACCTAGGTCCATTGCC
>NW_015386406.1:1710061-1712153 GCF_001527695.2 Protobothrops mucrosquamatus
AGGCAAAAACTAAGTCCAGTGTGTGTCCCCCGGTGTGGGTAGGGACATCAACTAATTGGGTCAGGTCCATGGCCGTCATGGAGGCCATGAACTCCCGAGCCACCTCAGATGCTTCACCTAACGATGGCAGATTGAAATCCCCCATGACTAACAGTCTGGGGGTCTCAATCGCCATCTCGGCTATCACACTGAGTAGCTCAGGTAGGGCTGCTGATACATAGCGGGGAGCCAGGTATACAATCAGCACACCTTGCTGCCTCCCATGACCCCACTTCACACCTAGGGATTCACAACCGGCAGTCTGCGGCACAGTGGTCTCCCTTGGATCCAGGCGTTCCCTAATAATAACCGCCACCCCCCACCCCGACCCTGGGCTCTCGGCTGGTGAAATGCACGGTAACCTGGCGGGCACATTTCAATGAGGGGCACCCCCCCTCTTGGCCCAGCCAGGTCTCCGTAATACCCGCCAGGTCCACCTCCCCCTCCGATACCAAATCATAAATGAGGGGGGCTTTATACGTCTCGCGACTTCACGTGACGTCGCGAGTTTGACATGTCTATTCTAATGGGTCCTGCACGGAATAGTATGATAGACTCCAACTCTGTTATTCCAAATATCAGGTAAATCATCCCATGTATTGTATTTAAAAGTAGACCACAACTGAGCCCAAAATTTTCACTGCTAAGCAAGGCAATTGTTAAGTGAGTTGCTCTCCATTTTAATGACCTTTTTGCCACAATTGTTAAGCAAATCATTGCAATTGTTAAGTGAATCATGGTTGTTAAGTGAATCTGACTCCCCCCATTTGCTTGTTGGAAGCAAGCTGGGAAGGTTAGAGATGGTGATCACATAACCCCAGGACTGCAGCAGTCATAAATACATACAATTGCCAAGTATCCAATTTTGATCATGTGACTATGGGATGATTATGTGACCATGGGGATGATCATGACTGTGGGGATCATAAGTGTGTAAACTGGTCATAAGTCACTTTTTTCAGTACCATTGTAACTTCAAATGGTCACTAAAGGAATGGTTGTGTTGAGGATCACCTGTAGTTATAGGTATACTTTAGTATTAACTGGATTGGGACCACTGCATGAATAACCTGAATTTTTCTCCTAACCTTTTTCCTTCAAATCTTATATCCAAGTGTTCATCAGGCAAAACCTTGCTTAACTTTTGTCCCCAAAGAAATGATAAAAATTGCTGATAGAAAAAAAAAGATGTTAGTGAAGGAATGACAGATATGGAGCAAATTATATCTGACTGGATAACAAAAATAACAAAAGTAGAACTACAATTGATACGCCAAGATAATGATTTGAAAAAGGATGCTTTACTGGATATGCAAAAGAAACTGGCTGAAGTTTTAAAAATAATTTTAATAGATATTTTTATTAAATTTTTAAAAAACAATAAAAAATAATATAAATTAATATAAGGTAAACAAAAAAGAAAGAATGTAAAAAGTGCAAGAAAGAAAAAAGATAAAAAAATGGAAAGAAAAGAAAAAAGAAACAAAATATATCAGACTTTTGATATTATTCATATCAGTTATAAATACAATTATATTTTAACCACTCTATATAAAGTTATATCATAACACTCCTCTTTCTATATTTTATTCTGTCTAATAGTCAAAACCATAAATCATAAGTTCATTTTTTATTTTTATGCAAAAAAAGTCCAGAAGATATTTCCAATCACCAAAAAATGTAGATAACGTCTTAATCAAATAAGTTAGTTTATAATCTCAGCAATATCTGTGAACTTCACCAACCATTCATCCATAGTGAACAGTGTTGAATTTTTCCCCCTCTGCGCATATAATAATCTCACTGTGGTAATCATATATTAAAATTATTTTCCATGGCTCATGGCTTTAATCTACATGGCGGACCTACCTGGGGCGGCTCCGTGACAGAGTGGAGCCCGAAACAGAAAATGGGGGGCCTCCCGGAGGCCGAGGGCTCTCCTGTGATTCAATCTGGAGAGCTGAACTCGCCAGCAGTCTAGTCTGGCGAGGATACTGAGGGGCGAAGGGCCGGTGCTCGGCGGAGCCTCGGCGAAGCCAGGCGGAAGACCCGG
>NW_015386406.1:1715250-1757298 GCF_001527695.2 Protobothrops mucrosquamatus
AGCAGGCAGGACTGGCCTAGGGGTATTTTAAAGGGGTTTTAAATTAAATTTTTAGTAGAAGCGGCCAAATTTAAATAGTTATTTTTAATCTTTTTAAATTTTGTATTGTATCACTGTTTTAAACTGGCTGTAAGCCGCCCTGAGTCCTCCGGGAGAAGGGCGGGGTATAAATTTAATAAAATCTCAAATCTCAAAATCTGTTTATCCATTAGTCCTAAAAAGAAAAGTTCTGGCTTCAGTGGGATATTAATCTTTAAAATCTTCTAAATCACAGGTTGAAATTGAATCCAATTTTTTAGCTTTTTTGCATGTTATACCAAGCATGATAAACTATCCCATCATGTTGTTAATATTTCCAACATATATTTTAAATGTCTTTATACATTCTAGATAATTTATCTGGCAACATATGCCAACAATTTATAAACATTTTTAAGGTCATAAAACAATGTAAATTTCAATCCTTTTACTATGTATTTTCCCATTTATCCATCTGTTATAAACAAAATAGTTTTAAAAATTAAGAGGAAAATACAAATGATAAACCAAGAGAAAAACCCAGAAAGTATTTTTGTTGAATGTAAAAAAGAGGCTTGTTAAAGCCTTGAAGAAATATGGGATAAAGAAGAATTGAAACTAAATAAAATCTTATGAAAGGAATATAGAGTTGGCGCATTTGATCATGGTTAAAATAAGACCTTTTTGCAAAGTTCTAGCAACTCTTCGCAGACTTTTTACTGACTACTGATGTTTTATAGACTTTCTTATGGATTAGGGATGAGATGAGATTAGAGATTAAGGATGAAGAAATTGGGAAGGGGTAAAGAGTTACTAAATTTGTGATTAAGGTTGGACATTACTTCTTAATATATTTCTTTTCCTTTTATTATGCTTTTTATTCTTTTTAATTTTTTCTTCACTTGGTATTGTTTTTTTCCTTTCTCTAATCTTAGTGTGTATTAATTTTTGCTATTATAATCAAAATTCTTAATAAAAAAGTGTATTAAAATAGTCTTCAATCACAAACCTGGATTATGTTTATTGCATTAAAGTAGTTTTTCCTCAGTAAATTGATCTTTCTAGACTAATTTTTTTAGTATAGTATAGGACAGTGATGGTGAACCTTTTAGAGACCGAGTGCCCAAAAACCACCCCGCCTCCCCGCCCACCCGTTCTGCGCCCCGCCCACCCTTATGGTCACCCATCGCCTCCACAGCCCACCGCAGCAGATTTCCCAGGTAGCCCAGCAGCGCCATGGCGGCCATGCCCTCTGCCCATGCCCCACAGTATCATCTGTGTGTGACAGGGCGTGAGGGAAGAGTCTTGTCCCCACTGCCTGGCTGCCATGCCCTTGGCTGTGCTGCTCTGCGTAGACCGCACTCAGGGGCAAGTCTCCGGGGGGCTGCTGATGGGGAGGGGGCCGCGGGGGAGGCAGGGCTGGGGTGACAGTGCATGTGCCCACAGAGAGGGCTCTGAGTGCCACTTCTGGCACGCGTGCCATAGGTTCGCCACCACTGGTATAGGATCTTTAGGGCCCACACTATGAAATGAATACTGTGTATATCTAGTTGTGGATAAAGGGAATTAGTAAAAGATTCCCAGGCAGCTGAAGATACAGTGATGTGCTGCTTACTTCTGCATTAAGCTCTGTGTTATTTGGAGAACTTCTGAACTTCCTCTAAAGAGTTGACTTGGCAGCTGTTTGGGTTCTCCATGTAACTAGTTTGACTGTTTATCATCTCCTTCATCCACCCACATGTACAAAATCAATTGAAACCCCAAGATGTCATATGTCAGTGTTCTTTTTTTTTTTTTTAGAAAAACAATACATAAGAATGATGGAATATCTGAGAACAGTGGCAAAAACATTAATGTGAGTCCACAGATTTGTAAGAAACATATTTTTTGCATAATTCACACTTGTAGATGCAATCTTTCTTGCAGTCAATTATAGATAATTTTCATAGCTATCTAAATGTGAAGTAATTCTAACAGATTGCATCCTAAGGTGTGTAAAATAGCAACACGTTCTAGATGAATGATTGAATTAATTAATTAATTAATTAATCCCATTGATTTCTGTAACTGGGAAGAAGGGAAAAATAGATATTCTCCCAAATTTATTTATTTATTAGATTTATTTGCTGCCCATCTCATTTCAAAGTGCCTGTGAATGGCAAATAAATCTAATAAATAAATAAATAAATGGGTCCTCTCTATACTAATATGAAATTATTGAAGAAAAATAACATGGGCTCAAGTGTCAGTCATATATGAATGATAATCAGTTCTATCTACAATTACATGAGTTCATCCCAACAGTTGGTAGCATCTCCACATTACATTTATTTCAGTATTTTACAATATAAAGATTAAAAAGTAGTTTTCTTCTACTCAGGTTTAACTATTAGTCCATAGAATCGAACAAAGAGCCGTGGTGATGCAGTGGTGAGAATGCAGTACTGCAGGCTAATTCTGCTGACTGCCAACTGCCAGCAGTTCAGCAGATTGATTCTGACCGGCTCAAGGTTGACTCAGCCTTCCACTCTTCTGAGGTCAGTAAAATGAGAACCCAGATTGTTGGGGGAATAGGCTGACTCTGTAAAACTACTTAGAGAAGGCTGTAAAGCACTGTGATGCAGTATATAAGTCTAAGCGCTATAGCTATTGCTATGGAGTCTTCTGTCCATAGATTCAATATAGAAACAGTTTGTCTCAGATATGCTCTCTTGGCTAATCTGTGGTTTCCCAATCTTGTCTACAGCACTATAGCTATTTCCCATCTAAACAAAACAGAAACTAACAGATTCAACCCAGCTTGGCTCTGGAACTCACATGATCAAAATGGCGACTTGGCAACCAGTTCATATTTATGATAGTTGCAGTCTCCCAGGTAATATGATCACTTTTCCAACTTTTTGACAGGCAAAGTCAATGGGAAACCAGATTTACTTAACAATGCAGTGAACTGTGGCAAGAAAGGTTGTAAAATGGAGCAAAACTCACTTAACAATTGTCTTGCTTAGCAACAGAAATGTTGGGCTCAATTGTGATCATAAGTCAAGGACTACTTGTATCCAATGCTTTTTTTGTAAAAAAAAAAAAAAAAGGTGCGGGAACTCACACATGTCATACAACCCGCCTTGCCTACCCTACAAAGTTCCATCCAAAAAAGGTGCCAGAACTCCATTCTGTGCGTTCTATGACAAAAAAAGCCCTGCTTGTATCTATATTTTAACAGATTCTTTAAAGCAGGTCTGAACTTGTATTTGCTTCATAATACATAAAACATCAGGTTACGGATGGTAATACTGTATACATGAGAGAGCCATTTTGATGTAATGGTTAAGGCATCAGGCTAGAAACTGAGAGGCAGTGAGTTCTAGTGTCACCTTAGGCACAAAGTCTGGGTCAGGCATTCTCTCTCTCTAAGCAGGCAATGGGAAACCACTTCCAATAAACCTCGCCAAGAAAACTCCAGGGACTAGTCGAGACTATTTAATGAAGGGGTATGCATATGCATGACCCAGCAAGCAAGGCACTCCAAGTAGTGAAAAATATTCTTATGCTAAGTATTTGTATTTCTTCAGTTTAAAAATGTTTATTTTTTTTCTTTTGAGTTAACAAAAACACGTGGGTATGTTCCTGTGGGTATAAAGATTCAAATATATTGAAATAATATCCTGTTTCCTGCAATACATTGCCAAAATATACAGTTCAACATTTTACATGTGAAACCTCCAAAAACAAGTTTCCCTATAGTTATTCATAGCATGCTGAGATTAACAATAGAGTAATAGTATATGGCTTTTTGAAGTAATTATTCATTAATAATAGAAGATTAATAATTGGTTAGAAGAATTAATGAAAACTTAAAATAAATTGCAATGAAGTTTGCTGGAAGCAATCCACATCTCCACCTCTACACCACTGCCCACATTCTTCATTGCCATCAAATAAATTTAGTCATTTGATGCTCCTAATAAAATAAGCAGTCATTTAAAAAAGAAGTCGAAATAAGCAGAAGTTAGTCAAGAAGTGTTATTTTTTTTGCTAGCATTTCACCATCTTTCCATAAACCAAGCATTTTGCACCTGGATAAGAAAATAATGGTTATCCTTTCTCATTCTTCTTTATTTTATGAGCAAACTAACTAGACTATCTCCTAAATATATATACCATAGGCAATAGTTCGGTGTCATATACATCACTTGATAGCAATTGTGGTTTCATCCTGTCTTATGGAAGTCAAGCCACATAAAGGTCAAGGAGGCAGAATGAAACCATAGGACCAGCCCTTGGTTGAGTTACTTTTCCTACCAGAAGAACTGTCTATTACCACATGGTACCATTTTTTTGTTTGTCTATAGCAGGACTTTTCAACCTTTTCACAGATTATACCACTTTTAGGATATGGCAATATTCAAGTACCATCAGTTGCCTAGCAAGGTGTCAAAAACTTGATGACCAAAAAAAGAGGAAAAGAGTGATAAAGTACAGGTAGTTCTTGACTTACAACAGTTTGCTTAATGACTGTTTGAAGTTACAACAGCACTGAAAAAAGTGACATGACCATTTTTCATACTTATGACCATTGCAGCATCCCCAGGGTCATGTGATTTACATTCAGATGCTTGGCAATTGATTGATATTTATGATGGTCACATTGTCCCAAGGTCATGTGATCCCCTTTTGCAATCTTCTGACAAGCAAACTCAATGAGGAAACCAGATTTAACAACTGCAGTGATTCACTTAACAAATGTGGCAAGAAAAGTCATAAAATAGGCAAAACTCAGTTAACAAATTTCTCACCCCTCCTTTTATATCCTCTCTTCTCTCTCTCCTTTTTTATATCCTCTTCTCTCCCCCTCCTTTTTTATATCCTCTCTTCTCTCCCCCTCCTTCTTTTATGTCCTCTCTTCTCCATCTTTTATATCCTCTCTTCTCTCCCCATTCTTTTATATGCTCTCTTCTCTCCCCCTCCTTCTTTTATATCGTCTTCTCTCCCCTTTTATATCCTCTCTTCTCTCCCCTCCTTCTTTTATATCCTCTCTTCTCTCCCCTCTTTCTTTTATATCCTATGTTCTCTCCCCCCTTCTTTTATATCATCTCCCCCCCTTTCTCTTCGGTGCACCTCCAGCTGACTGCTCTCCTCAAGGCTGCACTTCTCCATCTCTCTTTTGCCATCTCCTTTTCTTTCCCCCATTGTCTTTTTTTCTCTCCCTCCCACTCCAAAACCTGTTCCTTTTATAGCCTCTTTTCTCTCTCCCACTCCTCCTTGTCTCTTCCAGGTGCACTGGAAGCACAGTCCTGAGAACATGTCGCACAGCTCCAGATGAATCTTGGCTCGAAGACTGCGTGCAGCTGCCTGTCACCCCCAAGGCCGCCGATCAGCTGGAGTTGGTTGCACTGATCCTGGGCTCTCAGCAAAACCTAGGCAACACCTTGTGCAGCTCCATCTGACTTTCCCAGAAGCCTGTGCGGCATTGCCGCTGCTTCACCTCATCCATTTTTACACTTTTTTAACAGGGCTTTTCAACCCATTGTACGCATACCACTTGCCAGGTGCCGAAGTACCACCAGTGGTATGCGTACCACCGGTTCAAAAGCCCTGGTCTACAGAGCTCATATGTACTGTCACTCATCCATAATGCCTACCTTGGTGAAATGGCTTCTCAGAGTAAGGTATAAATAAATGGTTGCCTTTTTAGTTGCTTGTTCATTCCTTTGAAAAGCAATTTGTCATCTTATTAGTTGTTTTATCCACAGACACAATGGATAAGAAACAATTTTGAGTTTTGCTATCAATTATCACTCCCGCTTCCTATCTGTAGGAATCATCTGTAATTCATCCTTCCATTATTTTAATTATTGTTAACCTACCATCATCACTTTGACATCATCATCATCGTCATCATCATTATTATTTAATCACTATTGTGGAAAAGAAAAAAGTCCGGTTCATCGATATTGCAATACCAGGTGATGCACGAATTGAAGAGAAAAAACTAGAAAAAAAGCAAAATACCACGATCTGCAAATTGAAGTTGAGCGATTGTGGAGGAAGAAATCAATGGTTGTACCAATAGTAATAGGAGCAATCCCCAAAGGGTTGTCTAGATACATGGAAATTTTGAACTTATCAGATCTGAATATTCTTTGCAAAAAACCACCTTACTTGGAATTGCCTATATACTCAGATGTTATCTTAACAGTTCTTAGATGCTTGCTTAGGACTTGTTAAGTTTTTACCACTCCAAGATTGTGAATTGAACTGAATGTGAAAATAATAATAATAATAATAATAATAATAATAATAATAATAATAATAATAATAATAACAACAACAACAACAACAACAACAACAATAATAATAATAATAATAATAATAATAATAATAATAATAACAACAATAACTCACTTACAGTGACTACTGACAGCTTACAGAAATAAAACCCAACTACAAAAATCAGTGAACTCCTACCTCCTGGCAACCACAATCAAATAAACCACTTGATGGGCTCCAGATCACTCTGAGATCCCCAAGTCCCCTGGCAAAACCACATATCTTCTGGGCCTTTGAAAAAACTATTAAGGTAAGGATTAGTTTTATGTCTGCAGAGATAATGTTCCACAGAAATGAATACATATGTATAACATTAAGCCATAGTTTGTTAAGTAAATCACACTGATTCCGGCTTATAAGATGACTTTCTAAACCCTGAAAATCTTCTCAAAAGTCGGGGGTCGTCTTATATGCCCAGTCGTCTTATACACCGGAAAATACAGGTATTCTATTTTATTCCTTTACACATGTGGTTTGGCATATTACTCATCAAGTTTTCTCTCCCCCCCCTCTCGCTCAAACTCTATATTTTAACTGGAAAAGTTGGGGGTCGTCTTATACGCCCAGTCATCTTATATGGCGGAAAATACGGTATTTCAAATGCTTGCCAAATAAGCCACATTAAACATGAACCATACCTTTACTAGTATAGTTATTGTGATGAAAAAATGCATAAGTAAATAGAGATGCTGACTATACAGGCAAACTTTAGGAATGGAAAGAAAAGCACTTATAAAATAAATCTATCATTTTTCTTAACTTCATGGTACTATTATCTGTATCTATAGAGAAGCTCTGATTTGACAGCACTTATGGATCTAAACTCCATTGCAGGCCTCTAATATGTTTCTTCCATTTTATAAACATGAAGAAGTCCTTTGTCAGTGTAATGTATTGGCCACAACTGTTTTAAATCACTTGCTTAATGTCTGACCTACATTGCTGTATTGTTTAACAGTTGCTGTTACTGAAAGCCAGACTGGCTGTCTCCAAGCTGATAATGAGGTTTGGGGCGGAAAACTGTTACTTTAAACCAGACATGTCCAAAGTCCGGCCCGCGGGCCATTTGCGGCCCGCGTTCCGGTTTAATACGGCCCTCTAACAGCCCTCCCTGCTCTATGTAAATGCGGCCCTCCCACGGCCCTTCGGCAAGTCCCATGAGAGAGAGAGAGAGAGAGAGAGAGACAGAGACAGAGGCACTTGCACTTGCACTTCTGTCTCTCTCTCTCTCTCTCTCTCTCATTGGACTTGCCCCCTCGCAGGGCTCCTCATTGGCCCTGCGCCCAGGTGCCCCGCCCCCTGGGAGAAGGGCGGCCAGGAAGTCCCTTTCCCGGGCTGGCCCCGTCCCAGGCGCACGTGGCTGGGGAGCCATGTGGGGAAGCCCCGGGATCCCCGCTGGGAGCAACCCCCCCCAGAGCCTTTGCTGAGTGGGCCAGCCCTCCCGTAAGCTGCAGCCCCGAGAGAGAGCAGCCCCTGCGATGTCCAGCCAGCGCAACCGTTGGCCAAGCAGCAGCAGAGCCGGAGATGGAAGGTCAGTGGCAGGGGGGAGGAGGGAGGGAGCTCTGAGTCTGCAGAGCACCGCCGCGAAGCAGCCGCGGGGCGGGTGGCACCCCCCCAGCTTACCTGTACCAGGCAGCAGTCCTGGCTGGGGCATTACTTCCTGGCCTGTCCCCAGGCCGCTCCCTGCGCAGCCGAGCCGGCCACGTGTCTCCCCGGGCTGGGCCGCGCGACAGTCCTTGCTGGGGCAGCGGCCGGCGGGGGCATCGCTCCCTGGGCCGTCCCCAGGCCGCTCCCTGCCTGGGCAGCCGAGCCGACCACGCGTCTCCCCGAGCCAGTCCGTGGTGCCCTGGGTGCCTTCTGCTCCCTCCTGCCCCCCCCACGCTTGGCCATCCCAGGACCTCCGCCCATTTTCCCACACCCGGAGCAGGAGAGGAAGCGCTGCTTTCTGGGCATCGAAAGGGGCTTACCCCTCCCAGCCCCCTGTCCACTGGGGCGATGGCGCTCCTCTGGACCGGGGCTGTGCGAATTGCAGCCTGCAGGATTTGGCCCTGGAAAGGCCGGACTGGCCAGCTGGCCGGGGAGGCCAAGCAGCCCCAGTGAGGGAGCCGCTCCTGCCCTGTGGCCAGCTGGCCAGGAATCCCATCCGGCTCGGCGGGAAGCTCGGGGGCCGCCTGAGTGCCGCAGGGGTGTTCACCTCAGCCGCTTCTGGCAGGCCCGCTAATTGTGGGCTCCCTGCCGACTTCCTTCGTGAGCCAGGCATCCGGGACTCCACGGAGCCGCCCCTAATTGCGCCCCGCGAGGGCTCGACTGAGCCCCGGCCTGATCTCCAAAACGCAGCTTGCCCGAATTCTTTCTGCCTCCTGGGGGAAGTTGCGCTTTGTGGCCCAATTATTGTGGGCATCCTTGTTGTTGAGAGAGAGAGAGAGAGAGAGTGAGAGTGAGAGAGAGAATAAAGAGAAAGAGAGAGAGAGGAAAGAGAGAAAGAGAGGGAGAGGAAAAAGAGGAAAGAAAGAGAAAGGAGAAAAGAGAAAGTATGCCATTTGCAATTAACTTGGCATAAAATAATTCATTTGCATTTAATTGTAATGGTTCAAAGAATGTTCGGAAAAATGTTCGGCCCGCCAGCACGTTCACTTCATCCAATCTGGCCCTCTTTGAAAAAAGTTTGGACACCCCTGCTAAACCTATTGATTGCCACCTAGAGGCTAACTGTATAAATAGCTGTGCAGCAGCCTTTAGGGCTGCTTCTGTTCTGAGTTAATAAACTTGTTGTTTCAACACTCTGCCTCATTCAATGCCTAAAAATCCAAAGATATAACAGTCAGAATAAGACCTAGGAAAGTGAAAATGGTCAGACTGAATCTGAAATTGATATAAAGCTTTTCTTTACACTGTGTTCTTGAAAGGAAAACAATATAATTTCCTTTTAACAATGGATCTTTAGCTGGGATAAGTAGGCGAAAGCAGCCTCTAATGGAAAATGAATTATCCAGAGGACTGGAATTTTCCTTTAAAATCTTTGTAATAGCCATGCAATTTATTTTGCACATGTCAGAATTTCCCCAAAATAAATTCTGTTCAAAGTCCCATCTGTCATATGATGATACAACTATTAGGGAAACAATAGTTAAAATGTGTCATCTAAAAATTGAAAACTTGCCCAACCAAGATATTATAAAATGTGTTAGTCAGCATCCAATTGCATTTCAATTCTTGATAGTTTGACAGCTCAGAAATAACTTTTTAAGGAAAAATCCAAGCCTGTGAAGGTGCATACTGTAGGTATAAATTAATGAACTGCTTTGTGAAAATCATGTACTGATTTAGTTTCTGCTAATTCATCTTAATGCCATAAATATGTATTCAGGACATGTCAATGTAAAATTTTAAGCATAAATCACATACACCAATTTGCTCCTCATAATCTGAAACTTTCTCTTCTGATTGTTAAAATTTAAACCATCTTGCCTCGTGAAAATACATAGTTCATTTTCCATCAGTCATTAGGCATAAATATTCTATAGCTTGTCTAAATGTTAATGTACACCGGGATGAGAATTTTTAAGATCATTCTGACACATTGAAACTTATTTGATTAAGCCTTTTGTAGACTACCTGTGACTAGAATAGTAATCAACATTTTGGGTCCAATCCACACAATGAAAAGTTAACTTTATAGCCTTTTTAAAATTATATAAAGTCTTTTTATCCAGCTTCTTCCAGTTCTGAGTGCTTCACAAAATTGTCAAATATCACATATTCTTAAAATTAAGCAATCATTAAAGCGTAAGAATCATGCGGGATCCTGTTGTAATCTTTCTCAATAACATCTCACAATGAGCCAGTCAGGGTACCTCATATGTGTGGCTCTGCAGTTAAAGCTATGTCCATCTTGGGCAGCAAGTTTTGGGAAAGAGTAGCTATAGATGAATTATTTACTTTCTTATCCTCCTTAGTTCAGGGTTGGGAGGGGTTTGTGGGAATTTCTGACATATGCAAAATAAATTGCATGGCTATTACAAAGATCTTTCTATTAGTTTTATTCATTTAGATTTATTTTATAAAGACCCAAATAAGCAAAGCACAAATAAAATCCAAAGTTAACATTAAACAGTTTAACAAATAAAATAATTGGTAAGTATTATATAAAACATTTTAAATTCAAACTTATTGATTTGTTACTAAATACCTTGTTATTATAGCGATAGTTTTAAAAATGTGAGATTTTCTGTCTCGTATGCAAAATAATCAGATCTTCCTATTCAAAACTGTTATTAAAGCTTAAGAGTGAAACCAATTATCCAGAAAGTAGTGCCCCAAGCAGACCAGAAGGGAAATAGCTGTGCTGTTATTTGTTCTATTTTAACATCCTTGATGGCTTTTGCTTGAATAAATACAGCAAATGAGGTCAAATTCACCATTGCTTTGTAGGCATCCCATGGTGACAGCTATTGTATAGGTCATTCTAACAGTGGTGACTTCATGGCTGGACCTCAGGGTCAAAGTCTAGGGCTCTGAAACCAAGAATATCTCAGATGATTACTCTAAGAGGCCAATGTCAATGTTGACTCAACCACAAGTTAACAATGATTGATGCAACGCCCTTACTTCTTGATAAACCTCTAGTTAGGAGTGTACTGGGCATATTCATCAGTATAATTTGCTAATTATAGATGTTCATGTAACTATTTATGCTTAAACACATTTTTTAAATTTCTGCCACAAAACAGCATCTGTACAGAGATACTACCTAAGACAATTAAGTCCAGCATTTAAAATTAACTAGTTATATTCCACTTCCTTCTGGTTGCCCAAATTCCAGCAGGGAGAGCTGGAAGAGTGTACAGTGTCAAAGTGAAGCTGCAGAAATTGGAAAAGAAAATCAGACAGACAGTGGCAGAAAAGTCAGATTCTAAGGAGAAAAGAAACTGAGGAACTGTGCTGAGTGAAAAAAAATTACACAAAGGACTCGATAGACTGAAGTAATTTTATTATTTTGACTAGAACTTAGTCAAAGTAGAGAAGAATCTAAATAAAAGTTAGATTAAAGGTATGAAAAAGTTTGTGCCATCTCTACAGTTTGCTGAATTATGTATCATTTAATTTAAATGATACATAACTAATTAATTTAAATTAAATTAAATTAATATTAGCCATAAGTTTATAATAGCTTTAAGGAGTGACACTGAAAGTATATAAACAAAACATTTGTGGTTTAACTTAATACTTTGATTTTTTTTAATCTAAAGTGAGAGAAGAAATTTATTTGATCAATAAATCAAATTATTTTTAAATTTATTGCTCAGATTGCAAAATTCAGGTAAATGCCCAATGTAGTCATTTCCAAAAATGTATAAAGATGTGTTTATTAGGTTGCATATGAAAAGGCATGCATCACAAAAAGCTACATATATAAAAAGAGGCAACTTGTTCTGCAGCAAAGAGATTGCTTACTCTTTCTTTAATTAAAGCATGACTGATACGGAGAAGAAATTGCGTGAGATCCATTCCTGTTTTCACTTCATGCCTTACTGATAAGAAGTGGAGAAAGTCTATAGAAGATACCAACAAATGATAAGGGCATATTTCAGTTGATGCAAGTTGGAAAAACAGTAACAGGCATAGAAACCATTGAAGGGGAAATGAAAACAAGGAACTTGGTTAGTTGGTTTTCTCGCTTCCCTTTACCATCACAGTTTAGATTATACTTACCATGTCACTAAAATATGCTTAGTATTTCTAATAAAGGAGAGGATAATATTATGTTTCTAGACATGGGGAAGATACTCGATACAATTCCAACAATATACGTATGAAACACTGACACATCTAAATTTAATGAAAGAGTGTCACATGAACATTATTTTTGGCAGCTTCTAATTTAGCATTTCCAAAAGTCTCTATGCTAAACCCAGATGAATTACAAAGTTCTTTGCCTACTTATCTATATTCTATGAACTTGGCAGCAATGTCTGAAAAAGTAATTTAATTATACTAAGTTTATTGTCCTTGGCCCTTATCCTGCTTCTACAGACATATACATAGTAAGATTTGTGTGTCCCCAAAAGTAACAGCTATCATGCCACTGCAATTCACAAACTGCATGTAGGTCAGATCATCTTCTCTCCATAAGCAATTTCAAGTATTCCAGGCATTGTTTATAGGACAATTGTTCCCCAATGTAGCAGCAGTGATGCTGGGACAGGAAGCCTCTGCAGTAACTAAACTGGAAGGATGACAGAACTCCATAAAACTGGATGACGTCCGACCCAACCAGCAGAAAAATGGAAGAAATCCTGGATATTTGCAGTTTGGGGCATGGAGGCCGGGTTTGGATTCTGGAGCAATCGCCTATGAGAAATATGGAGGATTTTTCTAATTTAGAACATTGTGCGGCCTCTGAAAACTGCAAAAGCATGCACATTCTCATTTGATTTTCAGAGGCTCCAGAGGCTACACAAAAATGACTTCCACAAAATTCAGAGGCCACTTAAGAGCACAACTCATCCTCAAGCACTTCTACAACCAGCAAAAATCACATGAGAATAGAGCATGTTTTCAAGAGTAGTTGTTGGATATTGGTAGATGCTGAAGTGTCACCCAAAATGTTGTGGTGTGTCATCTTTGACAAGCATTTCATAGCTTCATAATTACTGTTGATAGTTTCTCTAGTTGGCATCTTGAACAGTCTTACCATTGAGTTGAGGTTCAAAGTTTATATCATCCTTCTTCTGCATATTTGTGTCATCAGTGTTTATAAGGTAAATATATTTAGTTATTTATGTAAAGACATATTTACTTCTTATATTATTTCTTAATGCAATGTATGTATGCATGTTAGACATTAAAAGAAGAAAAATTATTTGAACTGTATATATTTATAAGAACATATGTAGATTAAAAAGTTCCATACTTTTGTTTGAATCTGCTCTTTGTATGACTATGTGATTGGTGGGTATCTCAGTGGATTATGGGAGAGGGAATAGTACTTTATAGTGCTATTAGTATTATAATTATATAATAATAATAATAATAATAATAATAATAATAATAATAATAGACTATATTATATTTATTTCTAATGCATTATATTGGTGACAAACTTTCATCTGCTAAGAGATGCAAATACAGTAAAGCAACAATAATATATGAACTGTGGTTAAATAAAGAGGATCTGAAAGTTTTCTGAACGCTTGCCTTAAACTTGTTTGAGAATTACAACTCACCCTTGTTTCTCACTTGGATTTGTAGATCATTGTAAAAATTGTTAGGATGATTAAAAAAATAATCCCATTCCTATGTTTCATTTTATTTCACATCTTTATGAACATATTAGGAAATATACCTCATAAATTGGAAAAATGATTTTTTATAGCAAAGCATTGTTTGACCTCATAGCATCCTTAAAATTTCCCATTTTTCAAAACTCAGACAGCAGTGTGGAGAGCAACATGCTCATAATTCATTCATTATACTTTGCATAGGAAAGACAACATTTTCATGTCCAAATTCTTTTCATGTTGGTGTGCAATTCAATATTTAAACCCCCTTATTTTTATAGCAGTGGGATTTTTTTCAAATCAAAATGTAATTCCTAAAAAAATCTGAGTAAAATCTGAAAAGTCTGTCTCATATATTATCACAATCATTAAAAATACTCAGACAAAAAAATCAAATGTGATAATACTTATCTTCAAAATGTGCAATTATGTATCTTCAGTTAATGGGAATCAAAGCAAATCTCTGAAAGAAAATGTGACTGTGCTGTTGTTGTTTTGAAGTTGTAAAATTATTGCAACTTAGAGCCATAATGTTTTAGGACCTTATCTCCAAGCTATTGGCTTCTGTATTTTCTCTTGAAGAAAATCCTAAACATAGTTGTTCTTTAAACATTGTAAATATTTCAGTATGTTCCTCCATTATAAATTAGATGTGGTCCTCCGTTACATATGTTATCTGTCATTTCCTGTGAGAATTGAAATGGGTAGTCAAAATCAGTTATACTACTGCAATACACTAGCACAAATTTAAAAGTGTACCTGTGTAGCTAACATCTGGCCCATGCAAGCACTAATTTCAAGGTTCATTTTCTATGAAAGAATGAATCTATAAGTAAACTGATGCACAATGTGATAAATTGGGTTTAGTCATACCATGAGGAAAGCTTTGGCCTTATTCAACCCAAAAGTCTCAGACTGCTTACAGTGGCCAGTATTGAGCTAGTTATAGCTTTCATATCTATAATACGATGTGACATAGCAAACATATGAGAGATTAGTGACAGCCATGCTTCAGCCAGAAAATTATAAAGTACGCACAGAGCACAATCTTTTTCAAAAACTGACCTTAGCCATTCTAGCACATACACAAAATATTAAAATGAAGGCATCCTTGTTTGCCTGCAAGAGACATTCAAGTAAAATAGGCTTAATGATCTTCAAACTCATTCATTGATTGAGGCATTCATGTTTCTTTTTAATCTTGGGTTACGTCTCACTTCAGCTTATATTTATATTCCATCTTCTTTTCAAAGTGATCCCAGCCACACCTAGATCTTTAATCCTTCCTGGAGTGATCCCTATTCTGGCTGTATTACACTTGCCCACAACTGTTATTCACACACCAACTAATATTCCTAAGTAGTAGCACATGTAGAAAAATCTTTTTTTCTATAAGAAGCAGCATCTAAAATGGTTGCCATAAACTATTTTTCCTGTATGTTTATCCCATCTCCACTTTTATCTCAACCTAAGAAAATGGACCACATGTTCATTGACAAAAGAGATGATAATCATACCTTGGACTCAGCTGGGATTTCCACATAAGGTGCTAGGTAATGTTGATTGAGGTGGGGGTGTGGTGATGTAGACACCTGTCTGATGGGAAACAGAGTGAGATGCATAAATTCACATTCTTTAGCTTTGAAGCAATGGATGGAGGTAATGCAAGTCGGTCTCATAAAATAAATCGGGCTTTGAAAGAGAGTTCCAGACTCACCCAAGTCATTGTGTCAATATATAAAACAGGGAATCGTGGTGCTTGTTTATTTGAAGAGTATTAGCCCTACAATGCAGTCCAAACTAAGAAACAAATGCCTTTTAGGTTGGTTCAGGACTATTTTATTATAACAACTACAGTAACAAAACTTTCAAGTCTGAATATCCCCCTTCCTCCCTTTATCTTGTGTGAACTAGAAGAGGTTACAGTATTTGAGACATTTCCCAGGTTACTTTATTGGTCTGGACCTGAACCATTTTTATGTAACATTAGCTGTACCCAGCCACGCGTTGCTATGGCTCAGTCTCAATGCGCCATTGTGCATTCATCCCAAACAATAAGTTTGCATTTCTGCAATACTTTTCTCATGCCAGATGCTTTGGAAATGTTGCACGTGGGAGTTTCAATGAAGTGCATGTTCAATGGCAATTTCAAAGCATCCAACAGATGGTGCTGTTTTTCAAAAAAGCATGTTTTTACCTGTCACAGGTGTGACATCTATATAATAGTAGGTATATAAAACACGCATGTATTCGAATGCAACGTTGTGTCAAAATTTCAAAGCAATCGGTGAAGAACTTTCGGAGATTTAAGATTTTGAACAAACGAATATTTACATTTTTATTTATATAGATTTGCGTTTTGGTAGTGGCTCTTCCTCCCATCTTCAAGACCATTCCCTCTTCCCTTTTATGATTTCCTTCTATCTAAAATATATCTGCCTCTCTTTCTCTCTCCCTCTCTCTCTCTCTCTCTCTCTCTCTCTCTCTCTCTCTCTCTCTCTCTCTCTCTCTCTCTCTCTGTGTGTGTGTGTGTGTGTGTGCAAATAAATAAATAAGCTGGGTGACCTTGGGCCAGTCGAACAGCAGGGACAGAGTTATATAGCCTAAGTGTAAAATGGGATAATTGAAAAAGTATAATAACTATGTAAGCAAATAACCTACCTCATATTGGTAGTTTTGTATTTTTTATCTACTAGCAATCAAACCCTAGCTTTTTTCATTGATTACTTACCTACAGTATATTTAATTTGTGTATTTACACCCAAATCATTATTATTACTGACCACTGACCCCAATTCTTTAACAATTTTTCCTACTTATGAAATTGTTATAGCAATTATGTATGCAAAGTGTATGAAGCTAAGACAAATGGATTGATTAGAAAAGTAATATATGTAGAGAGAGAGAGAGTATACAGTAAATATATGTGGGTTTGCATATGTATAAACAAGCTATTTGTATATTCAATATATTGAGTGACACGCCTCGAACTCTAGCATTTCACTACATGATTTTAATAAAGTCTTTCCTATAATATGAAGGATGAAGATTTCTGGAAATCTAAGTTAAGAATTTTCTTTAAAAGCTCAAAGTAAGATTGGTTTATGCATTTCTCTCAAAAGCAACATTTCTAATTCATCATAATTCCCTAGAATTCAGCGTACCTTGGAGGTAATTCTGGTGTTGGGGGTATCACTGGGCAGCTGGGCAGTTCAATTATTTCAATACCCCTTAATCTCTAATACAAAATAAATTATAAACAAAGCACAATCATTTGCATATGTTTTGGTGCATATCAGTATTAGACAAAGTTGTACTTCCTGTTCAACACAATACTTTCCAGCTTCCAAATTAACATGCCAAGAAAAAAAAAAGGTTAAAATCTTTCCTCAGTAAGACAAGGATGGGCAGTACACAATCTGCATGCACCTCAGACATTCTTCAGATATTTTTTCTGAGATTCAGCAGCAAAATGTAGGTATTTAGTAATTTGAATGTTTCAGTTCTTATACATACACAACTTTCCAATAAAAACACGAGAAAAATAAAGTATCTGAAATATCTGCTAAGCTTAACAGTTGCAAAATTTGGTCCCACCCTATCATTTTTTATATAAAATAGCTCTTTATTCTTAACTATACTAAAGATAGATTACCCAACCCTGCCCAAAGACTAATCAAGAGATACATAATCATTTGCTCTCCCATCAGCAATCTAAAGTGGTACAATCCAATGATATGTTCATTGTATGTAGCTGCAGATTGTGTTGCTTGTCCTCCTACATGATTTTAATCTTTGGTAAGACCCAGCTGTACTATAAAATATATTTTCATGCAGGAAGTGAAACAGATATACAATTATGCAGCTATTAGCTTATTTAGGCCAAGGAGCTCTATATTTAGTGCAAAGCATTATAGTTATACAATGGAGCTATGTAGTTAGTGGATGCATTTTATTGAAATGAGTACTGGAAAAGCTAGAATATCTAAATGTGGCTTTTTAAATTGTAATATAGTTGATACTATATAGATGTGTATCATTTTCCAGTGACTTACAAATTGATCAGAGAATTTTCTTGTATAGTTGACTGTATATATTAGCAAAAAATATATAATAACCCAGCATAACAAATAAAAAAGTATGCAAACTTACTTTTTCAGCCATTTCGTGAGAATGATGTAATGAATGTTCTCTTTCTGAAAACATTCTTCTTTGTTCATAGCTGGCTAGTCGGCAAGTTAGCCACGAAGAAAGAGTACAGCCACCAATTCCAATGCATGCAAGAGACATGGAGGTAAGGTGCAATGGATAGAGAGCTGAGGATTTCTTGGTTAGAGCTCGAAGAAACTGGAAGTTTAATATTCCTCCAATTAGCCCACAGATACAGCAAGCAGAGAAAAGTATCATCTGATAGGAAACAAAAACCCACATTACTGTGAGATGATAAGATGGAGAAAGCAACTGAGTTATATATTTATTTGAACTCCACCACCACACCAAAAGATCAATCAAACATGTTGATAAAAAATACATGTGAACAATGAGAATAGTAGCTATAAACCTTTCAATGTCTACTCTACTTTACCTCAGTTTACTATATTTCTTTTGTTTAAAATTGAGTTTCACTGTTTTAACGCTGGCTTACAAAATATGGATTGATTATTTATTTATTTATTTATTTATTTTTATTTATTTATTATTCAAATTTATATCCCGCCCTTCTCCTTGCGGACTCAGGGCGGCTGACAATCGATTAAAAAACACCAATAACAATTACAAAATTAAAATTAATTAAAAAGAAATATTTAAATATTGTCTGATTAAAATATAATTAAAACCCCTCTAAAAATTGCCCTAGGCCAGTCCCGCTTGTTGGAATAGCCATGTCTTAAGGGCGCGGCGGAAGGAAGGGAGATCAGGGATCACCCTGATCTCTGGGGGCAGCTCATTCCAGAGGGTGGGAGCTCCCACAGAGAAGGGCCTCCCCCTTGGGGTCGCCAGCCGGCACTGTCTGGCCGACGGCACCCTGAGGAGACCCACCCTGTGGGAGCGTACAGGCCGATGGGAAGCATGCCCTTCCCATTATGGCATTGTTTCCCATTTCCATTCAATGTTCTCCTGGTAGACAAGATTTGTTGTTTGGAAACATCACAGCAAATATATATATACATTTTTTTTTGTCAAACATATCCTTTGCTAGGACTTTTGTTGTCAAACATATCCTTTGCCAGGAACTTTGTGCTGTTCAATATCAGTAAGTCTCAGGCAAATAATATACTGGATTAGTTAACCAAATAGCAATTTGGAGTACATCACACCAAAGCAACCAAAACCAAGTACATTTGGAAAATTTTCTATTCTGAACTACCTGAAAAGGAAGAAGATAAGAAAAAGAAAATCTGGCTTCTTCTACCAGTTCCAGTGTCTTTTTTTTTTTTTAATGATTGCTTAAATTTTATTAGTAGCATTGGCTGGCCATATGGAACTTAATGATTAAAGATGGATTAATCAGAGAAGCTGAATAAATCTACCACTATTAGATGCTTGCTAAAATCTTTTACTTAGGCCTTAACAACCCTTTTGAAAGATCTGCTGTTTTATGAGCCAGCAGTGGAAACCAGCAGGGTGATGAATAAGGGATAAAGGAGGGTACAAATCCCCCTTTGTACCTTTCCCCCAATCAACATTAATATTGAATTATTGTGTTTCTTTCCTATATACTGTTTATGTCCTATTTCAACTACTATGTAGTTGCGACGAGTTTATAATATACAAGTAGTCCTCGCTTAATGACCAATTGCTTTAGTGACCACTGGAAGTTATGATGGGCCTCCACAGAGCTACATGACCTGTTTTAGAAGTTCCAATGTGACCCCAGTCATCTGATGGTATTTTGAGCACTTGGCAATTGGCTCATATTTATGGCTGTTTGCAACACCCCACAGTCAAAGCTTTTTTTTTTAATGCTTTCCAGGGTTTACTTCAATTTTTCAGCAAAAAAAAACAACACCCAGTGGGGAAAACAGGCTCACTTAACGACTATTATATTCATTTAATGATTACCGCATTTGTTTAATGGCCACTGCAAAAAAAATCAGCTGCAGTTACGTGGTGATCCATTTAATTTAAGACTATAAATCCATGCTCAGTTTCTGTTGTAATTAGAGGACTACCTGTAAGCAGTTTTATTTACTCAGAAAATTCCACAGCCCCAATAAGTCCATCTTTGCCCCTGAGAAATGTATAAGGTATCTGTGTATCTTACAGTTCAGAAACACTGAATGATTCAGTCCAGGGTTTGCTATCAATCCAAAGCTGAAACAATGTCAAGAACAGTATAGACTGAGTACTTTTGTTTTATCTAATATATCTAATTACTGTGACCATTTCATTAGAAGAAGATATATCTATTTTTTGTGAGAATTCTTTTTGAGTCTGATGGCAGAAATGAAGAAATATTATAAAGAGTCCAAGATATGCATAGCTTACATTACACTTATGAATACTTATGAAAAGTTTAGTAAAACACTTACAATAAGTCCTGACTTTTTTTTGGCACAGAATATTCCGCATACTCCACAAAGCAAAAACTGCAAGGAAAAGAAAGGCATATTTGATATTTTTATGGTCTAGGGCAAGAGTTGAGGCATTGCTATATTTTAAGTACATAAATAGTTACAGAATATCCTTATTTCAACCAAGTAATATATAGATTATAATTTCTCTCTGTCAAGATTCAATTTAGCCAAACCACTTATATTTAGTGATATTATTTCTAATGTAATTTTCAAGTTCAAATACTGCATGCTTGTGAGCAGGATCTCTCTTAACTATATGCTATGGTATGTATAGTAGGTATATTGTCCAGAATTTGTTTTTTATTTCTGTAAAATAATTTGCAACCATTCTGTGATTGTTATGCACTATTTTCTCTCAAACTTAGCAGGATAATCTAGTAGTAACAATATGCAACAAAGCAAAGCAAACACAAGAAGGTAGGGGTGTCTGCAGGATATAATCAAAAGTCAAGAGATGCAATCAAAGTTCCAAACAAAATTGGATTAATAGTTATTCATTCCTCAAAAAAAAAAAATTCACAGAGTTGAGGGATTTCTGAAATTGTACAACATGGCTGAGGAATCTCTTTAAATCTTGTTTAAACTTTTTTTAAAAAGCTATACCCCAAAATAATTATGCTAAAGTATGTGGTAAATTAAAGCAGATTTTTGAGAATATGCACATGCCAATATTTAAATAAATGAACATAAATATCCACTCTATGGCAGCTTATGAATATATTTAAAAATATCTATTTTTATTCCTGTCTTTCCAACAAAATATAGTTTGTTGTGTTGGCAAATTTCATTCATCCCAGCCTCTCTTTGATAATTATCTGTTTAGTTTTACATATTTCAGCTACATACATGGATGCTAGTCAGCAATTCACAGCATTCACAGCAATTCATTAAGCAACACTATAATTTATTAATACAAATTCTTTGACAATGAAATAAAGGTGTATAGTGGAACACATTATTAATTCTGGCTTATTGATAAATGATTAAATTTATCAGTCATGTGATCAATCATGTGATCTGTTATAATCTACTAAACATGATAATTGTTATTCTCACATGGCCCTGAAAAAATGTTTCATGACAAATTCTCTTTCCCCCTATGTTTGAAAGTTTGTATGTATATATGTATTTATGTTTTCATATACATAATTTATATATCTCACTGAAAAATATCTAAATAAAAATACTATTGTCTTGGCTTTTGCTTCCAAATGTTAAATACCCTAGCTCTTGTCTTATTGATGAATTTAAGAAATTTATTCACAATTAATTATCAGGTGAATTTAAAACCAGTGGGATGTGCACAACATTTTAAATCTGAACAGTTGTGTAATATTTTATATAGACCCTGGAAATATTCCAAGCGTAAAACTACTCATTTTATGTTTAAAACCATATTTCTTTTGAAATAGAGCTGCTTAAATTTTAAAGAACTTCCAGATTGATTTTCAAAAAATTCAAACAAAAACCATCTATTTTGAGCTTGAATATTGTGATCTCAAACAAACTTTAGTATTGTGCCATCTCTGTGGAACATGAAAAAATTGTAACAATAATATAGCATGAATTGCTCATTTCATTTATTATATGGCGTTGACTACTAACACCATGAAACATTACTCCTTAGTTACATTCAAAAATGTTGAAATGACATGCAATCTAGGTCATGTCTGCCTGACCTTTTTCCCCATGAATTTTCCCATCAGTACAACTTAGAGGCTGTTGATGATGATGATATCACAATTGAAATTTCACCTGTAGTGTATGAAATTTGTCCTATGAAATACTTAGAAGAATTCCACTCTCTAAAGTTGAAATTCTAGTTTTGGGGAGAAGAGGTGTTACAAAGTGAGGAGACTCCTACCAAGAAAGAACTGCTGTCCTCCATCCAATATCTCTTGGATAGTGGGTGAATACAGTGACACCCACTGTATGCATTCACACACACACACACACACACACACACACACACACACACATTGCTGAAATGTATTGAGTGTATATATTGAATCTTTAAGTCAGTATTGACTCCTGGTAATTTCCTGAATATGTCCCTGCAATTTTTTTGGCTGGGCAGATTCTACCTGGTGAAGATTGTGCCACATATAACGAGCATCCAGACTTTTATGTAACTACTAGCTCTTTGAATTAGGCCTAAAGCCCTAACAGTAATCAGTTTATCCCACAATACAGATGTTAGTTTGCTAAATCAGCATGCAACTACATTCTTAGCCATTTATAACTTCCAAGTCATCTTCAAGGCTGTGCCATGTCCTCCCTACAATAGTCCTCTCTGTGTCATTTCTCTTATTTCTCCCAACTTTCATTCCTAGCATTCTTCCTAGTAGGCTTCAAGGAGTCTTTTTGTCTATCTGGAAGCAATTTCTGCAGAATGACCTTAAGTCACCCCTTCTATCCAGCTTTCCTCTTATGCACTTTGAATCCCAGCTTCCATGTGTTGTTACTTCAGAAAGCTAGGACTTTTTTTTCATTCATCAGAATGAGTACTAATATAAAAAATGGCATGGTACCAAATAATTTAAAAAAAAGATACATAAAATAGAACAATTGTTTTAATCATGAGATGTATAGTTTAAAGATGGAGATTTAAATTTTAAGATGGAGATTGCAGACTAAATGCATTAATCATTGAAGGGTGCTGCAACTAGGTATACAGATATGCATTTAATTGTGAGTTTGAAAAAAAAATACTGAATCTTAATGTGAGAGTCAACATAAGAATGGAAATCCAAGATCTCTTCTAAATATAATGATAGAATCATAGACTTTGAGGAAATCATTTGGCTGCTAGGTGCCATCCCCTTCTCAGTACACGAATCCAAATTAAAGAACTTCCAATAGGCAGCAAGTTAAATTTATATTTGAGTACATTCAGTGAAAAAGAAGAGACCCTGGTTTCTCTGAACATTTGGTTCTTTTTCTAAACTGCTGTTACTGTTGTTTTTCAACATTCAATCAGAAATTACTTTTCTGTGGGTTAAATACATTATAACATGTCCTACACTCTGGGCTGCCAGAGAACAGTTCTCGATGTTCTTCTCCTTTCAAATATTTGAAGTCTATATCATAATCTACCTCTGGTCTTCTCTGGTGTAAACAAACCCAAGCCTTTTAGTAAATCTCATTACTGCTCCCTGATCATATTCTTTCCCCTCTCTTAATCTAAATCCTTCTTAAAGGATAGGAATAGGATCCAGAACTGAACACAATATTCAGGCATCAGCTCATCAGCATAATGGGAACCTCACTTCCTTTCAAAACTTTGTTCTGTTGATGCAATCTAAAATTGCATTTGTTTTTGGCAGCCACATCAAACTGCTGACTCATATTCAGTTTGTAATCAGCCACTATTCCAGTATCTTTTCCATAAATATTCTTAAGAAGCTAGGAATCCCACATCCTGTACCGGAGGTCAGCCCTAATTAAGTAAAACAAAGAATAGCATACATAAAACAGCTTCCAAACCTACAAAGTAATTACACTATCTATATTAAAAGAGAAAATTGTCCTATACAGCCTAAGAATTTATGTGTGGAAAATTAAATACCAGAAAAATAAACATATTTAAAACTAGGATTATGTCATAAATTCATTTCTAGTTGGCTGTTGCAGTTCAGGCATGTTTAGCAAAAGTATTTTCTTTGTTTTTTATTAATCTTTGTTTCAGGGTGGGTATGCTGTGATCTTAACAGTGAATGTCTCAGTATTACACACACGCTGGTGATTGGTTGTGCTGTTTCTATGGAGAACTAACTCTTTGTGTGGTGGTTTCAAAAATTTAGAAGTATTTGTATTTCACTCAAGAGACCAATTATAGATCACATTGTATGGCTACAACAAGCAAATAAGGCATTTAGAAGCAAAGAGCAAAGATGATAACATTTCCAAATACCTGGGAGTTCCATATTTTGATATTTATGTGAGAGAGCATTAATCAAATCTATATGGTAATGCTTTCCATATAGATTTGATTAATGGAACGATTGATCTTAATTGCCTTATGATTAAATTCTTTTTTCTATAAATTGTTAGAATCATTTCAAAGTTGGGCTTTATAAAATTAGTTGTCTAAGTGTTTTCTAAGATAATGAACCTTCTTATATTTTTCTCTCTCTCTCTTTGATATATTAATAATCAGAAGAGTTCCACAAAACTAAAGAAATGCTTCAGTTAGATGATTTATGCAAAGTGTCTCCTTGAAGCTTCTCCACAAAACATTGTTTCCCTCCCACCTCCTGAAAACTATTGTGAATTATTAGGCTTCATCTGGAAACCCCAATCATCTTATTCAACTTTTCCAACTATTTCTTTGCAACACACGAAACCTCTTTTTGCTACTACAGCTGCTACATGTCAGAACTCCTATAGACAAATCATGTCATCTCCACATCCTGAGGTGAATCATGTTGCTCGTGCAGTGCAAAATGCTTTGTCAAAACACAAGAATTTACAGTATCCTGCATATCTTATAGCTGAATATTTGGAATTTAATTTCAAAATAAATGTAAACATACTATAATACATTATATAGTTACATGTTTACATTTTGAGATATTAGATTGTTCTGGCTCACAATCTCCATACATTTATCTGAATTTGATCTTTTAGTGCAATATCCAGAATTCATTTTAATGGAGTTTTTTTCAATCTTTTAAGACAGCAGAAAATTTATACTCTAATAGATATGATTAAAAATTATCTGAAAATTACATAATGGAATGCAAGTAGCAAATACCAAATTCTTCATTTAAGAAAAGGAAAACAAATGTACAGTTATAGAATGGGGTAAACCTGGCCTCCAATAATATTTGAAGAAAACATCTCAGAGAAGGAGTTGATATAAATTGAGTATGAGTCAGCAATGTGTCAAGGCTGCCAAAATGCAAATGGAAGTGTAGGCTGTGTCAACAGAAGAAGAGTTTCCAAACCACAGGAAATCATTATTTCATTCTATTCTGCTCTGCTAAAACTCCTAAATGGTGTTTCAAGGACCATATCAAACTGAAGAAAGTTCCTACACAGGCAATAAAGGAGTTCAAATGATCTAATTCCTATGAAAGGAGATGGAAGGAACCAACATGTATACTTTGAGAGGACTGAGAGAGGAGTCTTCAAATATCTAAAAAGAAACCACACAGGGAAAATAATCTAGCCTTGTTTCATTCCACAGTAGAGGACATAGATTAGTGAAGACAACTTACAGGAAGGCAGTTTAAATGTTAAAGGGGGAAAAACTCTTTATAATAAAGCAATTCTGAAAAGTTTATTGGGATTTCCTTCATTGAATATGTTCAAACACAGGTTAGCAATTCATTGATTGTGGATACTTTAGTTTGGATTCCAGCATTGAGCAGATGGTTGGACCCAAAAATGTAATGTCCTTTTCAATTTTATGATTTTTTATACATATAAAGAAACCTTTTTACTCATGGGCAATGGCTCCTATCTGACAATGCAGAATATATTTTGACATAATACTTATGAACATTATGTGGTTCAATTATCACAATATACAAACATATAAATAAATATGATTCTATTTATTGATAACAACCCTCTTGGTTCTTTTGCTTTTAGAATTAAGATTTCTAAATAGTCGAGTTATATCCCTATTGTCAGAGATTGTTCTGTCCAGTAGTTTGAATATTCATAGTCTAATAAGATATGTTATCCACATTTGTTAAGACTTTGTTAATTGTATGCCATTAGTTTTTGTGCATAATTGAACAGTTTCATTAATTTCTATTTAATAATATTAATTATTTGAAAAAATAGTTCTTCAGAACTGAGATATCAAAATTAATTAATGAAGGGTTTTGAAAACATCAGTATAACACTGAGAATTGGAATACCTTCGTGCTATATGGTTGCTTTTGTCTATCCTGTTATTATTGCTAAGAATCATTTTTATAACAGTAAATGAGGACCATGCTTGGTGTGCTGTGGTCCATGGGTTGTGACATGACTTAGCGACTGAACATCGACCATGCTAAAAAAACAACAACCTCTCTTTCCACCTTGATTTATCTCTCTGTCGTTGAAAAACATGTCTGAAATATTTTTTTAATTCACATTTAGCGAAGTGGATTTAGATTTCATGTTAACAATTCTAAAGTGAGTTCTTTAACATTTACAGGTTGTGATGGTTTATTAAATTGTTATTTAGTATTTTATAATTATCTTCTGGGTCTTTGGATTATATCACGTGGAGTTTGCTAAAGCAATTTGTAAGACTGGTAAGGAAGATGTAATGCAGATAAATAAGAAAACATGTTATATGATAGTTTCAGAGGATCATTGTGGTTTGTAAGGAAGTAGATGAAATTGAGATATGGATTATTTCCATCTATGTAAAATAGGGTATTCAGAGTTAAGGTTTCCATAGTAACCTTCCCGCTAGCCCCTTAGGTGTGAAACTGGGCTTCTATCTAGCTGTAGCTATTTGAAAACTGAAGTGGGTCAAAGGTCTTTGCATTTTCATGTTATGTTATTTTTAGAAAATGAGTGGATGCAAATTAGCTTTGCCATAATACTGATGCCTCAGAAGTTACTTATTTTTGGATTTTTGCTTCATCCTACTTTTGTTACCTGAGTCTATCATAGTTGAAATCCTAGCACTGGCTACCAAGCCTATTATTTAAATCAAGCTTTGACCAACCAGATTAATGAACTAAATTCCTAGACTATAGACAGTGGATTAAGATCAGAATTGCCTATTGTTTGAACCTAGTCATTTCTGTTTACAAATTAGGGTGGCTTAGCATATTATATGAAATCACAATATAAGGATGCCTTACATATGAAATTATACAAACTAAATTACAGGTTAAACTGTAATATGAAGCTAGTTATAAAATCATTGGTTTTATACAAAGGTCACAAAAAGTCAGACTAATGGTGTGATTCTCACTAGCCATTCATATGAAGGTGTTACATTAACCAGTCTTTTAGAAGCCAGAGATTAGGGGATATTTAATTATGTAAACAAACTCAGCATCCTTTCTTGTCCCGAGCAACTACTGGAACTTTACCTCTGCAGCAATGCTAAGAATACTTTAGTACAATATAGAGAGTGGCAATTTCCTAAACTCCTTGAAAATAACAATTTAAAAGATAAAAGCTGGAGATCCATAAAAACACCAGCTTTGGTGAAAATGCTAAATTTACAGGCCATCTGGTAGTCACACTTTTTTTTTCTTCCCCTTATTAAGAATACAGTATTCATACAGAAGGATATATACAACTCATTAACAAAAAAACTATTTTGCAGTGGAAATGAATATGGTTTAACAATACACATGCTGCTCATGTATGAGACACACAATTCTGAACACATGTATATGCACAAAGATAAATGTAGAGAGGAAAAAAAGTGGAATATATTTTTTAAACTATATAGTAGCATAATAGATGCAGGATTAAATTTAAAAACTACAAATTCAATAGAACAGTATTAATAGGACAATATTAGCAGGACAATATTAATTTGTGCCCAAAGTGGGGGAACTTAAAAAAGTAAAAAGGGTGCAATCCCAACAGCCATCTTGGTTGCCCTTGCAGGTGGATGAACACTTCCCAGTACAGCTGGACAAAAATACTTGATACAACCTAAAAATATGAAGACGTGAGTCCTAGTGATCACAACTATCTTTAGATACTTTTATTGCTCCACAAAATTAATCTGGATGTTACTATTTTCCATTATTATAAGCATCAGTAATTGTATGGATGTGTACAAAAGTGCACATTTAAATAAAACAAAAGCACACAAAAAATTCAGTTTAAGATAAGAGAATATATGCACCCATAAGCATTGCTGCATTATTTTTCATTCTATCAAAGAAGTAGAAATTTAATAAATAAATTTCCATTTATTTCCATTTTGGTTGCCTTTAAAAAACAGTTCAGATTATGAAACCATCATATCTTTTTTTATTTTGTTCTAGCAAATTAAAAGTAAAATTGTGAATTTCATGTTATGATTTACAGGAAATAGAACTGGGAAGTAAATTCTTCAATCAGCTTATCCCTCCCCTTCCGGATAAAAGTTCCACTGAAGTTTCAATAAGAATGTTTAATGATTATTGTCATCACTGTTACCTTAAGCAGTACTGAGCACTATCTAGAAAATTAAGCATATTTAAATATTACTTTATCCACATGGTTTTTAGTACTTTAGTAATAGAGTACTAAATTAAATTTAAATCATCAGTAATATGTATGGAAATTGAATATTCTTTGCTTATACAGAGATAAAAACCATTGGAATTTATAGATGACTTTACTCCTTAAAGAAGGAATTTAAGACTATGGTTACCTGTTCAGCTCATGAAATTGAATACAATGTAAACATCAGCATTTTATTTGCTTTTCTTATCAAGAAATCGATCAACAATAAGATGCCAGAATGAAAAATGAATTCTCCCAAATGTAAAGTTGCCTGTTGAATTGCTAGTGAAACCTTTAGAGTTTGGCATCCCCAATTTTCTGGCCCTGCAGTATGTGGGCCCCAGTGTTTTGTGGCTTTGAAGGGAGGGGACAATAGCTTTCTGTTGGCTTACTCAAATAAAGTTCAGGTTTTGTTCTAAAATGCACCAAAGGAATTAGATATGCAGCTTCTACGCTTGGATCATGCAGGTCAAAACCACACAAAGCATGCAAGCTAAAAAAAAAAAAAAAAAAAAAGCAAGGGAGAGGAAAGAAAGGAGAGCTGCACAAAACAAGGAGAATTCGAGACCAGACTGCAAATCGGCATTCACCATCAAGAGTTAAAGAGAGTGAAATAGCTAACGTACACACACCCCGCTCCATACCGGAGAAGAGTCTCCCAGCTGAGTTGAACGCTCAGAACCCGCAAGAACGAAGCTGAAGCTGACTGCCCCCACGGCCACGCTAGAGACTCCCAGCCCTATCTCCAGCACGGATAGCACCAGGAGGCTCCCGATGATCTGGCTGCTGGTACACATCCTCTCTCGGTCATCATTCCTACCAGTTCAGCTACTAAAACCAGACATTCGCCTTCTCTGAGGTGGGGAGACAAGGAATGCTCTCCCCCCTCCGCTGAAACTTTTCTTTGTTCTTTAGCAGCCAGAGATATCCACAGTCCACAAGGCCACGCGCCCCAGGACAGGGCGTGCTTTTCACCTCAGTTGGAGATCCAATAAAGGAGGTTCTTTGCTTTGCGGTACCGACTTGGACGTTTGATGCGCGTGGTCTAGATGATGTGTGCAGCAGCCTGGATCAGGACGTATTCCACCCCCCCACACACGGTTTTTTTTTCCGTCCCGGGAAGAGAGCGGAGACAGGGGAGCCAAGCGGTGCTGCTGCTTCGCAGATTCAAGGCTAATGAGGGCTCCGTGGGGAGCTGTCCGCGGTACTGATTCCTCCTTCCTGAGCTTTCGCAATGAGCGTCCTCTTCAGGCCCTTGTGATTACAGGGGTCTTTCAAGCTCGATCTCTTGAATGCACGTGTACTTTTTTTTTTTCTGCTGACGTCCTAATAAAGTCACGTTTTTATGATATGGCTAATCATATAAATAGGTTACATGAATGAATGAATGAATGAATGAATGAACGAACGAACGAACGAACGAACGAACGAACGAATAATAAGCAAGCAAGCTCTGGCAGATGCAGATTAAATTCAGCACCAGTTCTCTTTAGAACACACAAAAGAGAGATAGGGAGAGATGTCAACCTTGTTTGATCACCTCCTGCTTTGTTCTCATTGCAATGACCTCGCAAAGAGTTGACTGTAGGGAGGACAGATTGAAATAGAAAAGTCCAGCCCCTAGAAGAGTTAGGCACCACTCTGAAGGAGACAAAGATGTACACAGCAATCTCATTACAGACACAAGAAATGTGTGAAGCAACATTTCCAACATGTGCATCTGTGTTACTGTCAAATCTAGAACATTCAAACTGAAAATCCCTTCCACACACAAGAGCAATTGTTTCTCCCACCCCCATCACTTATCTTGATCTTAGCACAGACTTAATGACTTCTTAAAAATAGTGCAATTTGCAGAGTTACATAACATTTCTTCATGATATTAACTGTCCACATTAAGAAAGTGATAGTAGCAACATTAACAAATTGGAAAAGAGAAAATGTTATGGCTGCAGTTGTGGCCTTCATCTATATTGTATAAAAGAAGATTAAAATTCACACACGTTTGCATGTGCTAAGTGTACTAAATTACTGAATTGACAATCTGCAAGTTATATATCAGTTCAACATGCTTTGAAGCTTTTTGAAAAAAATATTTTTTGAAATAGAAAAATGTTCAGAGTCTTTAAAATATAAATGAGCAAATGAAATCAAGAACAGTAATTTGATAATGTGATTTTTCCATATCTCATTTCCTTGTGCAATATTATGATTGCATATTTTATTTTATTGCTTAATTTATTTATTTATTTTCATAAATGCAACTACATAAGCCTCAGAGCATGTTCTGAAAGGAAGGGTAGGGTTATTGAAGGACTGTTGAAACTAAGGTTGGCTGGATGTGATTAGTATGGACATGGGTGATCCTTTAAGAACCTTATATATCTCCTTAACTTCCATGAAGAAAGTTGCTAGATACAGCCATCATTCCTGCAGAGTTTCCCACAAGATCTGTTCTGCTATTGTCAGGGTCATATCTTCTTTGTTACATACTGATCCAGAATTCCATTTCAAAATCAGACTGACTCATAAGTAACCCAAGGCCTTGTTTGAATTATTGCATTTGTCCTGCCTTGTTTCTCTGGTGATCTATATAGATATATATTAGTAAGAGACATCGACCAACAAGGAATATCCAAATAAAGGGTAAATCAAAAGGAAAAATTGGGGAATGACATTAGTTGATGCTACAGATGTTTCCTAACTTATCAAATACCTGCCATCTATCACCAAATTAAAGCATACTATATGTCACAAACTGGAAAATACCATATCACACAGTAGGAAGAAGACTTGAAAAATGTAGTGCTCTCTGTATGGAAAAATATTTCCACTGATAAGAGTCATATAGAATGGTTCATTTAACTTAATTTTCTCACTGACATTTTATAATATATACAGAAAGACTGAAGTGCTATAGCTTTAATTTAATCAGAATGAAAATTGAGGCTTTCCAGATAGGTCTGTAGTTTGCTATATTTGCTCTTTTTTTCAGATAAGTTGAAGAGTACAGAACAATGCTCAGGAATTCATAGGAAAATTCATATGGAAATGCATCTAGTCTCCATTACCAACCCAGTACTGAATGAAGTGGACATAAATAATTTTTTACTCTTTCTTTTTAATTTCAATTTTTGTTTTGAGAGATTGGGTACAGAGAATTTAGTGATGGACATTTGACATTAAATCAGTGCCTAAAGTTATATCATTTGGCAGAAAAATGCTATAAACTTCCAAATAGAGTTCTTTTTGCGGCTTTTATTGAGTTAAAGACAGTTTTTATTCCATTCCCCAAGAAAAGCTTTGGCAGAAACAAGCTAACACATTGATTGATTGTTGTCTACTTAATTTAATTATCTAGTTACACTTTGATTCCATTCTGCAGATTAAAGGCACTGATTTTGGTGGTAACAGAGCCTATCCATACTCATAAGTGGGTTAAACAAGGGTGCAAACTATTTCTCTTATAGTTTAATCTTTACATTAACAAAGTTGTAGTTTTTACCAGTTCAGGCTTCCATCTTCCATTTCTCACCATCATCCAATTCTTATGTATGAAGAAATCAAAAGGAATTTGAAACTGGACATGGTTAGTTCAGATTTGAAAATTTTCAAATTTGAATTGTTTCCAAAAATTTTAAGAACTGACATTTTCCTTAATATTTTTATTTTTTCTTAATCTGCAGTTAATATACATAACTTGCATGGCTCTAGGTCAGTTGTAATGATCAGAATGCATGTAACAACTTTACAAAAGGAAAGCAAATCTGGGCTAGGATGGATGATCCTATTTAGTTCCACTGAACATTTGGATAGAAATAAATAAATTAATATAATATATATTTAATTTCTAGTAGTGGTTTCTTTAAAATGTCAATGGTATGCTGAGTATAAAGAAGAGTAAAAGCAAAACAAAAATTACAAGATTACAAGAACAACCAAAATATGTTGTAAGGAACATGCGACTATTTCTGATCAGGTTTTTCCTATACATTTCTCCAATGATTTGGTAATAATTTGACATGAAAATGTGAATGCTATAAACCGTTTCTAATTCATTGGTGCTTGCAAGGTTTCATTATTTGAAATCCCTTTGCTAATTATCAGAAATAAGCATGGAGGGAGAATGCAGGTTTAACAATATTCACTTTTATAACATGCAATTTAACACTGCTACCCTACACTTGCTTTTCATCAATTGGAATAACCTGGCTAGTGCTATGAGATTCATAGTAAGCTTGTTGGGATTTCATAGTAAGCTTGCTAGCTAAAGGTAAAAAAGACAAAAGCTGCATTTTCCCCCTCTGCCTTCTAAAATTTTGTCTTTATATCTCAAAGCAAGAGATGAGAAATAATTGGTTAGAGAAAGTTTTTTTAAAATTGAAAGTATTTCTCTTCTGTTCTGGGCAATAGAATTCCATTGTTTTTGTAACACAATGCACATATACTTGGATGTAAATGAAAAAGATGTTCTGCAAACTTAGATTTTTCCATATTTTTAAGGGTCTGGCTATAACCTGTTGTATACAATAATATTTAATAGAGTGAGGCTTACAACAGATCTAACATTCCTATTTCAATAAATATAAATTGAAGTTTCCATAGGTTTTAATTTTCAAATTTCTTTACAGGATTGCTTAAAATTCTCTAATATCCTTTCCCCCCTTTTCTTAACTTTCCATATTTTTCTTTCTGACACCCCCTTTCCATGCTGAGGAAGGGGAAAATAAATAATGCCTGAAGCTTGGCATTCATGAATGATAGAAAAACCTTTTAAAATTCTCCTATTAAAACCAGTAGCATACAAATATTTGCTTTCTTTGTTGTACATTCTCTAAATGACATCCAACTATTTCAACGGTACAAACAATTAACTATAAATCAATGTCTTTTGATATGAACTTTGAAATTAAGCCAAGAACCATAAGGAATGAGCCAAAGACCTTATGCATGCCATCCTAGGACTATATGTTGCTCATCCTTGCTGTAGACTGGCCATTTGGGGTACAGAAAAGTTGGTGGCAATTATGTTTAGCTTCTAGAAATCCTTTGTGAGAAAGAACCAACTTGTTCCTTTGTTTATGGTTTTCCACTGCATGGAAAATTCCATCCTTTTGAGGAAAATTCAACATTCTCAAAACGATGTTAAAAATATTCTTTTATTACAGAAGTGGCTCTGGTTTCTTCTTTTGAACAGGCTAATGTCTTTAAAAACATACCTTTTATGTTTGACTGAAAACAGTCAAGAAAGATTTTCATTCATCTAAATGAATAAAAAAAATACTTTTGCTAAGTATTTTTTTCTCCTCATATTAATTCCTATCCATCCCTTACAGAGTAATAAGGACATTCATTAATTCAGTCCATTTCTATCCCTCCAAATCTCTAAATACATTATTGCTATGCAGCAGCAAAGCTGACAGATGGTTTGCTTACACCCTAATAGCTGTATTCCTGCTCCAATATTACACTCCTTATACTTCATGTACAATATTAACAGGTTCCTCTTGCTCTTTCCACTCAAAAGATAAACAACAGACATTGAAAATATGATACAAGTAATTTGGAAGGAGAGAAAAGCTTTCTAGTATTCCAAGTAGTTGAATTATTATTGCAATAAGGTTTTTAAAATTCAAAGGGTATATAAGAATTGTGCTCATGTATGAATGAAAATCTAAGTGAGTCTGCTCTTTATCAACCCATTATGAACTGGTAAATTAACAATACATCTCAGAAAGCCGCCTTTTAGTGAGTAGGAACAAACATTGGCTGTGGTAGCTCTCTAGGGTTTATAAAAGGAAGATTTCCAACATTATCCAAAGATATCTGTCAACCGTTCCAACTTGGTCAGTTAAAAAAGAAAGACTCTTGAATTCATTATTAGTGAAACTATACTTTACTAAAGCCAAGTGATTACAGAAATGCAAAACTGGATCTGAGATTTTTGTGGACAAAGCATATAGTTCCCTTTTCCCTTTCTCCCACCTTGCCCCTTCGTTATCTTTAAGTGTCCAATTGGATTCAAATAAATTTTGGGTAACAGTTCCTGTCTTCACAGGCTGGATGGTGCTGCATTCCATAGTGTGACCTTGGAACTGCCAATGTCTCTCATGGGATGGCACAATGCTTAGTTTCAATTCCTCTCCTACTAACTTCCTGCCTTATTCCACTCCACAGTTTCTCTCCCCCACCCCCGAAAAAGGCAGACTGGCAGCAAGCAAAGCATGGTATGTGTGTGTGTGTGGGGGTGGCAGTCCTGACAATGCCAAGGATTGAACTAGGATTTTTCCTTAAGCCTGAGCTATGACGGGTTTATACACTTCTTTCTATGGAGAAGTACATTAGAAGTATTCAGAAGTACATTATCCTCAACTTTACCATATTTTGTCTTTTGGTAAGAAGAGGTAGTCTTAGAAAAAGAAAAAGAAATATCTACATACTTTTTTCATCTGAATTGGCTTGGAGTTACAGTGGATGTTGTTAACTTCTTGGTTTTGCTTTATTTATAATATTTGTTATATTTATTTAGCAGTCTCCCTTTATGATCTCAAGACAAACTATTTTGTATGCCTCTCTAGTTTTATGCTCACAGCAAGCCTAAGGTAGCTTTAGACAGACTCTCAGAAAGTTTTTTGGCTGGACAGGGTTTCAAACATTATTCTCTCCAGCCGTAATTCAACAGTCACATTGGTTTAAGCATTTATTTCATGTTGAAGATAATAGGAGCTATATACCTGGAAGGTTAGAGGCTGAGGAAGGGGAAAATAAACAATGCCTGAAGCTTGGCATTCATGAATGATAGAAAAACCTTTTAAAATTCTCCTATTAAAACCAGTAGCATACAAATATTTGCTTTCTTTGTTGTACATTCCCTAAATGACTGATAGTTCAGCAAAACTGAGTAAAAAGGAGAGCCATTGAATTAACCCAGCTCTAATAAAATGTATTCAAGGCTCTCCACTTTCAAATGCAATACAGTGCATTTTGCACAAGATAACATTTCTCTCTGTTCTTCTCTCAGGGGAATCAGCTTCTAGTCCATTACAAAACCATGGTAATACTCAGGCCACTTTGTGCACACCTTGGCAGGCTCTTCTGAGAATCACCTTAAACCAGTGTTAGTTTTACACAAGTCCTTTCATGCTCTGGAAAATGTCAAAGCATGAAAGGAGTTATGTAAGATGAATCAGTGGCAGTGGAGTGACAACAACCCTATATGCCTATTTTCAAATATACTTTTTCAAGGCATTTACTATGGCTAGAAGGGAGAAATAAAGAGTCATATTAAAATACAGCATCATGTCTCTGGGAAGAAAAATGGGTGGGATAAATTAATTTGCAAGGTTTTTTTCTTCATCATTTTATTTTCCAACATCAACAATAAATATAGAAGGAAAAGTGAAATACATGGTAATTTTGCAGCTTTAATTATACTAATTTATAACTTAGAGAGAGCTTGGGAAGGATTTCATGGATGAGAATCCTCAAGGGGAAAACAACTCAAAAAGCTTGGGAAATTTTGAAAAGTGAGATTATACAAGCCCAGTCTAGCACAATACCAACGAAGAAGAAAAATAACAGCTCTCAAAATAAACCAGCATGGCTGCATAAAGAACTCTCTGATAAATTGAAAGACAAAATGGACAAGTATAAAAAGTGGAAAGAGGAGCACATAACTAAGGCAGAATATCAGCAAATAGCCCGAGCCTGCAAAGATGGAGTGAGGAAAGCTAAGGCTCAAAATGAACTAAGGCTTACAACAAAAGTCAAAAATAACAAAACAAGCTTCTTTCAACATGTAAAAACCAAGAAAAAGTCAAAGAAATGATTGGTCCATTGATGGAAGAAAGTGGCAAGAAGGTGATAAGTAACAGGGAGAAAACAGAACTGCTTGCCTCATTTTTTGCATCCGTATTTACACAAAGGGAAAAAACAGTCCAACCTATCAAAAACAGTACCGTAAAAAACAAATTAGAAACACAAGTTAAGATAGGCAAGAAAATGGTAAGTGAGCACCTGTCCACCCTAGATGAGTTCAAATCACCAGGACCACCCCAAGGTTCTGAAGGAAATAGCAGATGTGATCTCAGAACCACTGAGGTATATCTTTCAAAGATCCTGGAGCGCTAGGGAACTACCAGAGGACTTAAAAAGGGCTGATGTAGTTCCCATCTTCAGAAAGGGGGAAAAATGGATCCAGGAAACTACAGACCTATCAGCCTGACCTCAATACGTGGGAAGATCTTGGAAAATATAATCAAGCAATGAATCAGCGAACACCTAGAGGCAAACAAAGCCATTACCAAAAGCCAGCATGAGTTTGTCAAAAACAGATCATGCCAGACAAATCTTATTGCATTCTTTGAACAGGTGACAAAATTAGTGGATCAGAGGAATGCTGTGGATATAATTTACTTGGACTTCAGTAAGGCATTTGATAAAGTAGATCACAACCTACTACTTGATAAGATAGAAAAATGTGGGTTAGACAGCATCACTACCAGATGGATTCGTAGCTGGCTGACCAGCCATACTCAGCATGTGGTCCTCAACGGAGCTGCATCTCCATGGAGGGAAGTGTGTAGCGGTGTGCCCCAGGGCTCTGTTCTGGGACCAGTGCTCTTCAACATCTTCATCAATGATTTGGCTGAGGAAATATATGGGGAACTCATCAAATTTGCAGATGACACTAAGCTGGCAGGAATAGCCAACACTCCAGAAGATAGGCTTAAGATACAGAAGGATCTTGACAGGGTTGGGCTAGATAACCTCCAAGGTCCCTTCCAAAATAATAATAATAATAATAATAATAATAATAATAATAATAATAATAATAATAATAATAATAATAATAATAATAATAATAATAATTATTATTATTATTATTATTATTATTATTATTATTATTATTATTATTATTATTATTATTATTATTATTATTATTATTATTATTTAGTTCCAAATACTTGCATTTTAGTGCAGGGGTGTCAAACTGGTGGCCCGCGGGCCAGATGTGTCACATGCAGCCCATGCCCACCCCTACTCCGCAAAGGCAAAAAAGTCACAATAAGTCATGATACCTCACATGACACAGTCGAGTTTGACACCCATGTTTTAGTGAAATAAGCTTCCCTTAGCTGTCAACTTGCACCATGGTATGCATGAACATTACAACAGTATCAAAAAGTTGCTATTGTGATAGACCTGTTTTCATGGGAAACAGCACAATATCAAATAAGTAGCATTTTGGTTTTTGTGCCTTCCAGTCAGTATTGACTGTTAGAGATTGCCTGGACAAGTTGGTGCCATTTTTTTGGCAGGGTTTCCAAAGTGGTTTGCCACTGCATGCTTGATAGGGCTGAGACAAAATGATTGGCCCAAGGTCACCCAGTTGGATTCATGCCCAAGCCAGAAATAAAACTTACAGTCTCCTGCTTTCTAGCCTGATGCCTTAAACACTGCACATACTGGCTCTCAGCTATTATTAGGCTGGTTTAAATATTCAATGCATGTATAAGTGTTATGCTTTTAAAAGAGTGAAATGTATGTATACCAAATGCATCTATTGTGTCCACACACTGGATTAGTCACAGGGTGTCAAGAACTCATATTACATTCTATAAATATAAAAGTGTATATCCCAAATGTAGGATAATGAATATGAATATCAACTTTATATTTGTTCAGTCTCAATTTCTCTTTAAGAACTAGTTTTAGTATATAATTACATAAGTTTATTTGACAATTGTTTACATCACTCAGCAGACTCCTTTATAAAAAGTATTTTTGTCCTTTCAAAACAGTGTTTTTCAAAATTAGCAACTTTAAGAGGCATGGACTTCAATTTTCAGAATTCTCCAGCCAGATTTGAAGTCCATATCTCTTAAAGTTGCCAAATTTGAAAAAAATTGCTGTTTTTCAAGCTGACCTTTTCCTTTTGCTCCTCTTCCAAATACACTTTTTCTCAGCTGCCTACTGCTTTTCTCTGGAAAACTCTAGTCTTGCTGACAAGAAAATTACTCCCTTGTTGGCTTCAGTTAGCCATATCTATTCCCCCATTTCTCATTATAGGTAGTTTTTCTATATAGTTTTCTGTAAACGGTGACTAATCCATAAACAGCATCTCTTGTTTTAACATCTTTGGAGCAGAGTGAGATGCTTTATGGGAACCATCACTAATCTGCTGGTGCTGCTAATGAATTCTTTGGTCCTTTCTGCTAGAATTCAGTGGTTCTCAACCTGTGGGTCGGGACCCCATTTGGGGTCGATCAACCATTTCACGGGGGTCGCCAAGCAAGGCTGTCCGCCATTTTTTTGTCCGCCATTTTTTTTGTCCGCCATTTTTTTCCCCTTTTCCGGCAGGTGCCTTACCTCCCTTGGGCTGGGCCAGCTGGTGGTCGGCCTGCTCCGTCTCTGCCGCTTGCCAGCTACGCCTCGGCCGGCGCAGGGGGCGGAACCACGCATGCGCGGCGCTCCGGGGCAGGGAAAGTCCTCGACTTACAACCGGTTGGGTAGTCCTCAACTTATGACCAATGTAGTCCTTGACTTACGACCGGTTTAGTCCTCGACTTACAACTGGTTTAGTCCTCGACTTACGACCGGTTGGGGTCGCGGCATTAAAAAGGTTGAGAACCACTGTGCTAGATTCAGAGAATGGCAGGTGAGAAACCGTGGGACTGTCATATGGGTGATCCATGATCCAAAGTAGATTCACACAGTATGATAATCCAAGGGTTTTTTTATATAAAAATATAGCTAATGAATACGCCACAATTAGCACAACCATAATCCATGATTTATGGGCCACAATTATGAGATTCACACAATACCTTAGCTGTAAAAGAAATAGCTTCATGTGAACCAGTGGACATTTTCCTTGTTTTACGGAACATTTCTGAATGAATGGTTTTCTTCCGTCACTAACCAGAGACAAACTATGAAAATCAAATCTTCCATTCTTCTTCTGCCATTGCAACTAAATTGGGATAAGGGTATTTCGGGTTATATTAATTCACCCTTCCCTTTCCATGCAGACTTTTAAATCATATGGAGAACCTGCATCATGGAGAGCCAGCTGAATTTTTCTTTGTGGTAAATTGTGATTGGATTACGAATGTGAAGATGAAATAGCCTACCACTGTGTTAAAAATTAAACAGTCCTTTATCATAAATAAAGTTAAATAAATCATAAAGTTAATAAAAATACCAGTTTAAAAAGCTTCAGTTCTTTTCTGTGAATTGTAACATATTGTAATTACTTCCTATCTACTAGCTAATAAGTTCCAATGATTTTTTCCCCCGCTCTTCCATCGAAATATTAAGTCCAGATCTCCTTGGTTCAAACAAGATGTTTTGCCATGTATCATGACAATGTATTATCATACTGCCTGATGTTTCTTTTAGAAGATAACTGTCACATTATAGATTGTTAGATGCCATGATATTAAAATCTCACTGGGCAAAGGGGAAAGAGCACTTATTTCAGCACACTGAAGGATGCTTTGATTAATACTATCAAGAAATGTTCTGCCAGCAGCTTTGAATTACTGGCAGAACTTGGCAATTCTTTTGGCTGCAGCTTTTAATTTTGTTCCACCCAGTTGTGTCTGCCCTAAATGATAATATTCTGCAGTGATTATAGGCGTTTTCACAACAGTTCCAGAAAGAATCAGATGGTACATCAAATAATGTATATTTCATAAAATAGTACACATTTATGAAATATTTTTTCTGCCCAGACAAATGCTAAGGAGATAAAGAAATCAAAGATGAAACAGAAATAAAGGGCAGACAATAGACAATAATGTGATTAAAGAAAGTTTAAATGGAAAGCATGATTAGATCAACCAAAGCAAATGTTTAGCAAAACTGAACTGGAACATATTATGAACTTACAAATGATAAGCAATTAATGTTGCAATACATTTTGAAGAGAGTAAAACTTACTATAACCCAATGCTGCTTGGATTCACAGAGTATATTTGATAATAATAATATTAATAATAATAATAATAATAACAACAACAACAACAACAAAGTAGGAAGGGACCTCGGAGGTCATCAAGTCCAACCCCCTGCTCAGGCAGGTAACCCTATACCATTTCGGACAAATGGCTGTCCAGTTTCTTCTTTAAAACTTCCAGTGTTGGAGCATTCACCGCTTCTGGAAGCAGGTTGTTCCACTAATCTAATCTGCATTTGCTGAACATATTAATCATTTTTAGTTTTAACCTTGGTTAATTTCTAGATATATATTTCTGTGATACTAATGTAACTCATAGGGTTAGTTTATTATTTAGTGTATTGTACTAAATAATGGTAGAGGACAGGAAGGCCTGGAGGAACGTTGTCCATGGGATCGCGATGGGTCGGACACGACTTCGCAACTAACAACAACAACAATCCCAACCAATGGGCTAATTCAGTAACAGGATTAAGCTTATTATTTGACAAACTTCCAAACAGCATAAATATTTTCATCCACACAATGTAATATTACTTTAATCACTGCCTGGGCTCTTGTTGCTATGACATACATCCAAAAAAATATATAAGGACTTCTCTGTTTTTTTTATTTTTAAAGGAAGGAACATCTGCTCAGGACTATATAGATTGAGTGCCTCTTTTGATTTGTATGGAGAATAGGCTATCAATATAAAACAAGACTTCAGAGCTGTAGAGCTATGCACAGTTACACATAGAGTAAGAACATATTCTGAATTTCATTTTGTTTTAGCTAACTACAGCTATCTAGTTGTGCACTGGAAAAATGGTGTGTAAACATAATCTTCAGAATGTAATACTGAAACAGTAAGTGACTCATTTTTCTAATCTCAGTAAAATACTTCGGAACATTGTATTAGGCTTTCTCAAGAGATAGTTACATTATGTGTGAAAAGACATTCATTTGCCTTTCTGGCACTGAGATTTAGAAGTGAAGTGGAAACAGTATAATTAGCCTATTACAGAAGTGCATGGCCCATGAGTTTAAAAATAGAATAGGAAAGGATACTGATAGAAACATTTGAGAAAGACAACAAATTCAGTTTAGGGAAGTGAATAAAATTCAATACCTTAGGTCTATTTATAGGAGAAGACCTTTTATATGAAACTTTGTGGAGTGAGGTACTCTCAAGCACAGTTAGCTAGAATAGAATCCATGTTAAAACAAGTATATCATGCATATATTTCCTAGTAGTGCATATATCATTTGAACTGGTCACCATAATTTCCTGTGCGACATCCTCAGGGCACAAAGTCAATCAATGGGAAAAGCAGTTATAAATAAACCGACGCCTGCATCCGGGCCCTAGATCTCGTGATAGGGCCGTGGTAACCAATCATTGTAACATCCTCATTAACTCCTTTGGCTAAGGATAGAATGATAGCCAAAGGAGTTAATGAGGATGTTACAATGATTGGTTACCACGGCCCTATCACGAGATCTAGGGCCCGGATGCAGGCGTTGGTTTATTTATAACTGCTTTTCCCATTGATTGACTTTGTGCCCTGAGGATGTCGGAAGGATCCGACGAAAGCTTGGCCCCTAAGATTGTATGCTTTTAAAAGTTTTTAAAGGTTTTTTACTAAACTTTTATATATATATATATATATATATATATATATATATATATATATATATATATATATAT
>NW_015386406.1:1758153-1776237 GCF_001527695.2 Protobothrops mucrosquamatus
CCAGGTTCGAATCTCAGCAAGGGTATGTCTGGCTGATGAAAACCTAATAAGGTTAGAAATAGCTATCCCAGTACTCCCTTAATTCTTTGTTAGCAATCCAAATTTTGAAAAACACATATGATGTCGCAGTTAAGCGACTGCTGCCTGTGGATGGCTCTGGATTGAGCTGATACAGGCAAAAGACTTCTCTCCCCCATATATATATATATATATATATATATATATATATATATATATATATATATATATATATATATATATATATATATATATATATATATATATATATATATATATATATATATATATATATATATATATATATGTTTTAAGTCTACTCTGGAGTTTATCATTCAGCTTTTACTTATTTCATGTTCCAAACTTTACTGATTAGTTTTTCTTTTTGGTTAGCAAGGGCTTTAAAGGCTACAAGAGTGTTTAGGGCTGCTTATATTCTGGAACTGTAATTGGTTGATACATTAAAAATTGCAAAAATATGAAAGGTTTCACTCTCACAACTTTGGGGGCCTGTATGTGACTCTAGGGCCTCAAGCTACAACATGTAAGATATAAGATAAGGATTGTAACTTTCATAAAGTAGACTTGTCGATCTCCAACTAAAGGATCTAGGATTATGCAAATCTTTTTCTAAGCCCCAAAGACCTATCATAGAAAACAATTTTGGAAAAATTGATAAATAAGAAACTGCTGTATATCAGATCACATAATGCATTAACCAAGAAAGCTCAAGACATAAGGAAAGGATGTATCTCCTTGATTCAAAGATGCTCACCTTAACCAAGGTTACCAAACTCATTAAGCGTGAGACCCAAAAGTGTTTTTCCAAGAGGCATCTGGATTTTCTTTGTTTTACTTGAAGACATTTCGCTTCTCATCCAAGAGGTTTCTTCAGTTCCATAAGCATTAAGGCTGAGGTTATGAAAAAACACCATTAAAGAGTTGCTTTTTTCCTCTATGAAAGCATTCCAAAAATAATATTTTTTCACAACAGCATAATCAAAACCAAGAGCTATGACAAACATCTATGGAGATTCTCAGTCATCCAGGTCATGATTGTCCCAAAGGTGCTTTTTCAAGAAGCAACTGGACTTTCTTGTTTTTCTTTGAAGATGTTTTGCTTCTAATCCAAGAAGCTTCTTCAGCTCTGACTAGATGGTGAGAAATGGAAGGATTTGTATTCCTTGCAGACAATTGGTCATTTGCATTCTTTTAGAGATGTTTAGGACACTTGGAGGTTTATCTGTGTCTTCAGGGTCACCTGAATAGTGCAAATGGAGCCTTCTTGGAACTGCTGAAAGGATTGTGTTGTATGACAAAAGTCATTGTATCTACCAAATATACTGCTCCTGAGCTAAGATTGCCTTTTAAATGATTACTTAGAGAAATATTAAATAGTGTTACTATAACTGAAAATATACTCTTTTTCTTTAGAAAAGATCCCTCCAGATCTTGCTTTCCTACCACATAGAAAATATCTCTGAATTAAGAAGTACTATTCCATACTTATATAACCACAATATGTAGCATACAGAAAGACAGAGACCAAATCAACATAGATTTCAGACTTTTTCATGAAAAAAGATGGGGTGAGGGAGCAGAACTGTTTTAATAAACAAGACACATTATTTATTATCTTCTGTGGATTGTGCTTTCAAGTTAAGCTTATGTTTCTACAAGATAATTGTTGATGACTGCTGGTTAACCATGTCCTTTACACTTTCACATTTTTCTTCTGTTCAACAAATGTCATGTACCTATATTTATTTGCTTGTTTTACCTCATTTAAGGAAAAATGTGCAAGTTCTCTTTTTATGCCTTCAGAAATAGGAATGAATCCATGTAATGCTTGCAGCTAACAGATATAAGCCTTTAGAGAACAGTCAGGGAGGCTTTGGCAAACAGTGCAGTGAGTAATCAGTTTCCTTGGAGCAATATAGCAGAAATCAATTCAACTCATTAGTTTCTATGAATGCATAGCCATATTGCAACATGAAATTCTTTTCTGACTTTAATTTAGAACACCATCCCTGACTTCTTTTCAACTATGCAAAGAGGTAAACTCATTGTGGTCACTTTTTTAACCTATTCCCCAGCCTTCCCCTCTTGTGGAAACTAATTGAAGTTCTCTTACCTGAGGCTGCTTGTGGGTTGGTCTTCTCTGTGGAGACACTTGCATACAGGAATACTCTGCCCTTTGGTATTTGTGAAGTATCTACTATGGCAACTTTTAGGTGTTGGAAAGATCAGCCTCTTTTCTGTGAGTCATTCTGCATACTCCAGGAATTGGTCCTGTTTTATTTTTATTTCCTCATGAATATTTTTTAGTTGTTTTGCTGTAAATTAATTCAAAATGTGCAAGAATGGGAAGCTCTATATTATTATATATACAACAATGTGAAATCACAGGTGCACATTCTTTAGTTTGCCTTGATAAGCATTGAGTTCTTCCCAAGAACTTAGAATATTATAATGTATAGCATATATCAGTATAGCATATATGCAGATCCAAGGAGTGTGGCCTTTTGTAATGGATAGGTGGAATGTTATCAATGCATAAATTTTCTTAGTGATGTCTAAGTTTTTTTGTATAGAAACTTGTATGCTGATAACCAATGAGATCACCAAGGCTGCGTGATTTATGCCATAATTTTTCAACTTTCATTTTCAGATCTTGATACTTTATTATCTTTTTCAATTCTGTATTCTATGTTCCTGGTGTTGCAACATCAATTATCCACACTTTCCTCTTTTCAACCACAGTAAAATATGCTATGAGCTAAGACTAAATTAATTTGCATTTGGAAATCTTACAATATTTTAACCTCTTCATTTTTGCTACTTTTTCAACTATATGTTCCCACCAATTTTTCATCATCATCACATGATCATTTTTACAGATGTTCCAGTGAATTGTTTTGGCCATTACATCATGTCACGTTACAGTCAGTTTGTACAATCTTCTTGCACAAGATGATAATTATTATTATGGTTCATTGCACAGTTGGCCAGATGTTCAGGCTGCATTTGGCATTTTTATCCATCTATTGAATCCTTCCCAAACACCTGGAACAGGAAGATGTTGTTTGATGTTGATATCATCACAGGATGTAAAGTCTTACAAGTGCCTATGGTTATCAAGCATTATTATTATAATTATTTATTCAAAATCTATCAATACAACTAGATCTTGTCATTTTAACCATCAGATTCTATTGAGTCTAGGATATCTAAAGAAATAAAAATATTCAAAAGATGTTACAGGGAGAAAAAAAGTAGTCGCACATTGGGAAAAATTATTGGGTTAATTTAAGAATTTAGTACTTTAGCTAATTTTTTTAAAAGAAAACAATATTAGAATTGAACTGGCATTCATAAGACTCAGAGTAAGACAAATAATATTTTCTGTTCATGGAATTTATCTTGAGACAAATATTGTGGGAAATATTCTTTAATTCCAGTCATGTTCCACATAAAAAGAGGTTTCATTAATATTGCTGCTATTGCCTTAAGGCTGTTAAAGTGCAAGACTGTTCAGTATGAACTATTTTTGACTTGATGGAAAAAATGTTTTTGAAAAAAAATAGGACTTTAAATGAACTTCTTAAAATAAAAATGATAGATTCTATAAGCATTGTTGCTTGTTATTCCCACTTCTATTTTTAATTGAATAATTTACTAAGATACATTTAGAAAAATCTTTCCTAATGCCCTTCAATCTACATTATTCTAATATTATGGGATGCTAAAGCAGCATTTCCATATTTAAAACCAATGAATTTTGGGGGTTTTGGGGGGGGATTGTTTATAAATATCGAATATAAGTTGTACATACCCACATGGTGTTTGGAAAAGTATCATGTCCCCCTCATGTCCTATTCAGCTTGCATGGCCCTGCTGAAGTTCAAAACATGGAGGACCTGAGGTTGGGAAAGATCTTACTAGACATTCCTTGGTAACATAAAAGGACACTGTCCTGCAGTTAGTCAAGGATTCATTTTTTGAAATGGGAACAGCAATCATTGTCATCACCAGGCCCTGGAATTAGTTCTTATAAACAGCAACTACCCTATGAAAGTGATGATTGGGACTTCAGAAAGTTGATGGGAAAAGAATTATTTTTCCATTTCTTTTGAGCGTCCATCCATCAAGGTAGCATGTGGATTGTGAACTCTGTTGTAGTTAATAATTTGACAACTGTACCATTGGAGGTTTGTGTGTGTGTCTGTCAACAATCATAACTATCATAGCTGCATCATAAATGCAGAATTGTTCTTATAATGTTAACCATCTAAAGTAACACACAAAGATTGGATCAAATGGACAATCCTGCTAGCAAAACGTGAAGAGCAAAAAAGGAAAAAAAAATCTTTCCCTATCTGGTATCTTCCAGATATTGGGAAATAACTAGACCAGTGGTTCTCAACCTTTTTAAGGCCACGACCCTAACCGGTCGTAAGTCGAGGACTAAACCGGTTGTAAGTCGAGGACTAAACTGGTCGTAAGTCGAGGACTAAACTGGTCGTAAGTCGAGGACTAAACCGGTCGTAAGTCGAGGACTTTCCCTGCCCGGGAGCGCCACACATGCGTGGTTCCGCCCCCTGCACCGGCCGAGGCGTAGCTGGCAAGCGGCAGAGATGGAGCAGGCCGACCACCAGCTGGCCCAGCCCAAGGGAGGTAAGGCACCCACCGGAAAAGAGGGAAAAAATGGCGGACAAAAAAATGGCGGACAAAAAAAATGGCGGACAGCCTTGCTTGGCGACCCCCGTGAAATGGTCGATCGACCCCAAATGGGGTCCCGACCCACAGGTTGAGAACCACTGAACTAGACAGTATTATCCACAATGCCTAGTAATCCTTAACAGAACTGGAGAACAACTTGCATTTGTATTTAATTACTCTCCTGCTATTTGCACAAAGGCAATCGGAGCTGGCATATTTCAAGGACCCCCCCAAAAATTCAGTGATCTGTCACCATTGGCTAATACATATTTTCCTCTAATACAACTGTATCAGAAATAACATGCATGCAAGCCTGTCTCTCCTTGCCTTGTTTGATACTCTGGGAAAATGACTTAATGCTATGCTCCCCATCTTCCAATAAAGTCTTATAAGTCTGGAAAGTGGATTTGCAAAGAACATGACAGACATTTACCTCTCACTGAGAATATCTTATAAGAGTTTGCAAATTGTTATTGGTTATCCCAAGACTGGATCACTCTCTTACTCTGAAGAAGGGCTTCTTAGAACTAAGATGCACAACTGATTGAGCAAGAGTCATGTGAGTCATCAATAATCTTGTTTGCTATTGCCCCATAACTGTTCCAAAATATGCAACTTAATTATAATTTTCAATCTAAAAGAAGGAGAAATTGAAACAAAATCATACTGAATATATTAAATGTAATTTAAATCACATGTTACTTTGCTTTCTACTCCCATTTTTTTCTTTGTCCTACTCTTGCTTATATTTTGGAGTGTAGCCACTAGCAGCCTACTCAACCCAAAACATCAATTTGCCTGTCCCCAGTATAGAACAAGGCCTAGGCAGGCAGTACAGAGACCTTTGTTGGCTCCTTCCATGTACTACAATATGATGACACAGTAATGTCTATTCAATTAACTGAAGGATCCAAAGGAAACTCAAAGCATTTAATATGGCCAATCCTAGCTAGCCTACCAGTAGCTCTAAATTATAGATAATAAGAAGACCATTGAAGAGAGACCCATTGGGTTTCCTTGGATACCACTAGTGGTAGCAATCACACCTGCAATATCTTGTTCTGAGGATGGACTTCTCAGAATCCAGGACTGATTGATAAATGACACAACACAAATTTATCTCACTAATCAGCAATTGCATTCTGCTACCTGAATTTAAAATCCTATAGCAAGCACATAAGGAACTAAAACCATTGAATGTTGCGAAGGTCTCAATATGGAACAAGATGAGCTTGCCCATGTCCTTGAGAGTTAAACTGATATAGTTGCAAGGTTTTACAATTTTCATAAGAAAAAGCAACACTTGGGGCTATTAAATGTTATTTCGGCATATTTTTCAACTGATTAAATAAAAAGTTAGTTCTGTCCAGATGAGCATGAATCCAGCTGATTTGGCTGATTTGGCACATTACTTGAAAGCACGATATGCTAATCTATTATCTCTCTTAATTTTATCCAGCTCAATAATGCTGTCTGGAGTGAAATAGCTGCATTCCAAATTTAGCATCAAATAAATCTACAAGCAACAAAGGGCAGCTGTAAAGTGTCAAACTGTTTTTCAGGTCTCAGTTAATGCACGGCCGGGTAGAGTAGATGCAAAGACAATGCTATTGAAACAAGTAAAATGGCTGTTTGTCTCCAAGATAAAATTACTGTGATTCAAGTTTGGCAATTAGAATATTTAATTGGTTTTATGTTTTTTGCTAGAGTTTTCAGACCTGGGTTATTTAGTACTTGTAATGGAACATGGGAAATATTTTGGAAGTCTGGGCAAAGAAATGCTGCCAAGGAAATGGTCAAATATAGACAGTACAGTACAACCCATTGCTGGATAATGGGTGGACTAAGAGGCTAAAAAAAAAAACACACCTTTTTCTTGTTTCTTGGGAGGTAAAGGAAAGGGTAGAAAAAGAGAATTGTACTTTCAGAATTGCAAGACTATCAAGGTAGCCTTATAATAAAACATAATTAGTTCATCTGGATATAATTCCTGCCTGGATATTCTGTGTAACGATATCAATCATATAACTCTGATAGTAGAATTCTGCCTCCCTCCCATATCTTTTAGTATTCAAGAAACTAGAAACTCTTGTCTGCCCACCACCCAATTGCAGTCTATGCTGTCTCTTATCTGACCATTCCCTTGCCAGTGTCTCTCCACTCTGTTTCCCAAGATCTTTCCCACATTCCACCACACAGTACTGGACTTTGATCCTGGGATGCTGCCCTTAGTTCTCAGCATCGAAATTCTGATCCAAAGTAAACAGGATAATTTGATATAGTTGAATTTGCAATAAGGTAGTAGCAAAGGCTCTCTAGAGTTGTGGTCACATGGAAATATATTTTAACTGTATGCGTACAAAAATTGAATTATTTGGGCCTGGTGAAAGACCAAGAGGTAGTGGGGGAACAGAATGCTCGGTGAAAATGTTGATCTAATATGTAGCTTACATATAAAAAGTGTAATCTTATAGTAAAACTACTGCAATGTGCTGTATATGGAGCTGTTCTTGAAGAGTGTCCAGAAGCTTCAGCTGGTACAGAATGCAGCAGAGTGGGCAGATGTATATGCTTCTAGATCTAGAACATAGCATGTTATGTTCTGTGAGCTGCATTGGTATCCAGTTTGCTTCTGATTTTAACTTGTAAATTCCTTCAAGGCCTGGAACCAGGCTTCTGAGGGAATGCATCTCCCTGCTTATTTCAGTTCAACTCATTAGATCTGACAGAGAAGGGACGCTGCAGGTACCATCAGCAAGGGATCTACATTTGGTGGGTCCTAAGAGACAGGCCTTTTCTGCTGTAGCATATAAGTAAATATTCTTTCACCCCTAATTTCACCCCTCCATTCCTTATGTCATTTTGGAAGGCCCTCAAGGCTCCCAGGAAACTGAAGGTTTGTTGAAGTGGCCATTTATGTATGGGTTTGTGTATGCTTTTTACAGTATTTATTTATTTTTAATGTAGATTTCTACATTTTTATATATCGTGTTTTTATATTTGTGTTTTTGTACTTGATTATTGTGTCTTGCCCATAGTTGCTTTTGGTGAGATGGGCAGCTATACAAATTTGATTAATAAATAAAAAAGGAGCATAACCTTTCAAAACTGAATAGGTGCTGCAGTGTTGAACAGCATTTCATTCTTAATCAGACTTTTATCTAAAGACTTCATAGAACGTTATAAAAGTTCATAAGTTACCACTTTTTTTTTATTTATCAGAGGGGTGTGATGGCTAAGTGGTTAAAGATGCTGAAAGCTGGCAGCCTGGGTTAGAGATCCAAGCACTGCACAATGGGGTGAGCTCCCATTGCTTGCCCCAGCTCCTGCCCACCTAGGAGTCCAAAAGCATGCAAATGCAAGTAGATAAATATGAACCACTTCACTAGTAAGGTAAAGGTGTTCTGTGCCCCTCAGTGTATAATCATGCTGGCTACATGACTACAGACAATGCTAGCTCCCTCAGCTAAGAAATGGAGGTGAGCAACCCCCTAGAGTCAGACACTTTAAGCTTTATTTATTTATCACATCTAGACACCAGCCCTCTTCCTCCCAGAATAAATAAAATGTTAAAAACATAAAAACTGAATATAAAATTTAAAATAGAAACAAGGATAGTTAAAATTTGACATTAAAAGTTAATTAAAAGGTGAAGGGAGGACTTTCACGATAATAAACACCCACACGGCTATGTAGTTTACTATGAACTCTAAGAAAATTTTACTATTTTATCAGGATTATAATGCCTCTTTAATTTATCCATCTTAAAAAAAAATTCAGAAAAAAGTTTAAAGGCTCAATGCTAGCCTTCTTGTCATGTATGAAGCATTAATATAGTTTTTAAATTTGCTCACTCTGTAAAGGGCAAGCAATACAGTATAATTTAGATTCTGGAAACATATTTGTATGCTTGGTGTTGGAATGCAGCTGGGCTGTCTTCAAGGATGTTGAAAAAGTCAAGATGGCAGTATCAATCATGTTATCATAACCACAATTTTGGCTTTTCTGATATACAGAGCACAGATGTCCCTGGCTGTGATGCTTCAATTCCTTGTCATAGCAAATTTACTCTCTGTAAATGAATGTAAATAATTCTGCATCAGGTGTGTGTGAAGGTGATTATTTTTTTTAGATAAAAGGAAAAGAAATTAATCCTTTCCTGCCCATCAATACCATATGGGACGCAGAATAAGGAGATGCATTTTTGCTTGACCTTATTAGCATTTCCCTGTTGTCTACACAATTCTTTTTATTATTAGAGGAAACATTCTATTCCATGCCATAAACTCTTCATTAGTTTAATCCTGCCAATAAAACTTCTCAGTATGATTCTTCCTGCTTAGATAAATAGCATGCATCCTCTCACCACAGTACCCAGTGCTTTTTTTCTAAAAAAAAAAAAAAAGGTGCGGGAAATCACACACGTCATACATCCCGCCTTGCCTACCCTACAAGGTTCCATCCCAAAAAGGTGCCGGAACTTCGTTCTCGGCGTTCTATGAGAAAAAAAGCCCTGACAGTACCTACAAATAAAATTGGTAATATCACAACTTTGAAATACTGTGCACATGGCAATGCAAGGGAACTGTAATTGCCTGAAAAAATAACTTAAAAGTAGAGCGGAAGAAAAGAAATCACGTCCCAAAGATAGATCTGAGCATGTATTGTGGATTCCATGGGTAATGCAATTATTAAGATCTGCTTTGCATATTTGTTCAGAAATAAAGTTATATTGAGTTTCATAGCCTTTCTTCTGGGTAATTATAAACCAGGCATGAGTAGCACTGAGATGTTGCAGTTTGCTTATAATCTTTGGGACTGTTGTAAGTGCAAAATATCTAGGGCAGGGCTTTGTATTTGTTTTTACTCTGGATTTGATTTATTTGGGGGAGAACTGTGCAATTTAGCCTAAACATTTTTTCTTTAACCTCCATAAGTACAGCATTTAGTGTAAATAAATAACATTTTCTACCTTTTCCTGTAATTTCTTCCTTCAAGGCATGATATATTACTATTAAATGACAAGGTAGGCAGCAATTTTATTTTATTTATTTATTTTTAAATTATGAGATTACATTACACCTGCCAATTTGATCTTTGGGAGACTGGAATTAATTGGCAATGTAGGAATCAGCCAAGAATCTTGGAAAGGGTTGAGGGGCTTTAGTAACTCTAAGACTAATTAAAAGATTGGATCCCTATCAAAGATCTTCAGGCAAAAAGTGTAGTATATTGAAAGCCAGACAATAGAAGGGAACACCTATGTCCCAGAAGGAAGGCATATAAATGCAAATTTATCGTTTGTTTTTTTTCAAGTTGCCCATTTCTACTTAAACCTCCAGAAGATTACATTTATGGTATATTCATGCACTCATTATATTCATATTTCTTATGCAATTATTATGCTGTGCCTTCTAATACTCTTAAACAAATTCTCTTCTCCATTCCTAGACTTCTTCAGACTAGGAAGGCCTGTAAGTCTGCAGACTTGTATCTGGTAGGTAAAAATGTTTCAACAGATGTTATTATCATTTTGCAGTTTGTGACAATTTATATTCTTAGGGTGACTCTTTACATATGTACAGTACTTCACTTTTGCCCAGAGAGATGATATTATCCTGCTATTTTCAAGTTTTGGTTCCTCCATAATATTTAGCATGTTGATGTGGGTCAAAGTTTGTTATTGGACACCTTCCGTAGCACCTCCCTAGTAGGTTAACAGTAGAAGCAGGAATTCCATATTTATACAATTTCATCCTAACATCTTCCAATTTATACAGGGTGCCAAGTAAATTGATTGTAGGAGAGCCTAAATTGATAAAATCTGCCAGTCATTGATCCAAATAAAATGATACATTTACAACTGAGAAATTGAATCTTCCTTCTTTAGCTATTAAAGCTGATTACAGATGACAAAATAATGCACTAATTTTTGAAAACATGTTTAGGAATATATAAAATATGTTTTAGGAATATATAAAGATATATATATGTCTATCGTGTACGATAAATCAATCTGAGTCAGAACGGATGCTTTTGGAAGCTAACGTATTATAAATAGCAGTGTTTTCTCAGTGTTTTTGATGGTTTCTGGAGGTAATAATTTATCCTGAGCTTATTGCTATCTAGATATATCTCAGATGATTAAGCAGAATTTAAATACATAGTTATTAAAAGTAGGCTGGACAAACTTTGTGTAAATTGAGTGTATGGGGATATATATTTATACTTTCAAAATGAATATCTTGCTATAGGTAATTTGTATCCTATGTGACCCTCAAAAGGAATAGGCAGCTATGTGCAGCCTTTAAGATGCCCACTCCTGCTGCACATTATTTCCATGCTTTCATTTGTCAAGCTGATAATTTAGCCAAGCACAATACACTCCAATTTTAGAACTCCTAAGAGCAGAAATAGAAACAGCTTGTGCTCTGTTTAGAATGCTTACTATCAGCAAAATCCTGAGCAGATTTGCCCACTCAGTAAGGCTATGGCCTTACTGGCTGTGCCTGAAAAAAACTGTAATCCATTCATTCCTATTTCAAATAGGACTGAATCACCTTCAGAACAACCAATAGGAGATTCAGTCCCTCCACTGAATCATGTGGTCTCCACACATCTTTAGAATAAACCATAAATCTCAGGTCATAGTACTGCCAAATAGCTCATATTGAAGTACATAAATTGAGACTAAACCATATGTTGTACAGCAACTCCATAATATAATGCATGTGGTATGAAAAAAACATGTCTCTTTAATTATTCTGAACCCTAATTAGGAATGTTCAGTGCTTTGAATTTGAAGACCGAAAGTATCCAGTGCAAATCCTGGAAAAGGTGCAACTAATTTAAGGATGTACAAAGAGGTGCCCCATTTGTATCCTGGTATGCTCCAAAGCACCTTTTTCCTCCTCAGATTTAAAGGACTGCACAGCCCCTACTCCTCATCATATGCATCACCAGATGTATGGAATGTTATTATTCTAAAAACAAAAGAAAAATTAAATAATATTGTTGTGTCCTGAGCCTGCTGAAGTATTCAAAAGCTGCCCGGGACCAGACTAGCTGGCACCAGCCTTGCGCACATGCGCAAGGCGCAAAATAGCCAGGTTCTTATTGGTTGTTGCTGTCCGGGTTCAGGACGCTATAAAAGGCCTGCGTGCCTTTTGCTGTTTGCTGGTTGTAAGGAGAAGATCAATAAAGAAGCTTGTTGTTCACAATGTGCCTTCGTGTGATGCCTGAAACCCCAATACATAAAACTGGCGACAAAGGTGGGATCCCTGCAAGCAAGAGAAACAAATAGGACTCACCAAGAAAGTCCTGAAGACGGCGTCCTGCATTCGCAACTCAGCCTGCCAGTACAGCATCGCTGGAGGTGAGCTCGGCAAACGGACCCCTTCCCCAACTACTAGCTTGCAGAGGAGGCAATTAGCGAAGGCAGTAAAAGTTTACGATGTTGAAAATTGGCCGCTTGACGGACTTTGATGTCTCCCACCCAGAACGTTGGAATTCGTATGTAGCAATGGTGGAGAACTACTTGAGAGTTAATCAAATCAGGGAAGGTGGCCTTAAAGCGGCAACACTTCTGTGCATCTATGGCCAGGAAACGGTCAACATTGCTGAGAACCTGGTGGCCCCTGCACTTCTGGAGTCAGTAACATATGCTGACTTGAAGAAGATGCTTAAAGAACATTTCCAGCCTAAACTTTCTGTAATTGCTTGGAGGCATGCATTCAAGCAGAGAGACCAGAGGCCGGGTGAATCTGCTGTGGACTTCATCGCTGCCTTAAGACAAGCGGCCAGGCCTTGTGAGTTCAAGGACCTGGAAGAAAGGCTGCAAGATCGTTTCGTTTGCGGCCTACAAAGTAGAGAACTGCAACAGAAGATCTTCACCAAAGAAGAAGTATCGTTCCAAGATGCTTTAAGAGAAGTTGCAGCTGAAGAAGCAGCAGGCGGCACTGTGAAGGCTTTGTGGCTCACCAGAAACCCTCCAGCCACCGTGACCATCCATCAAGAGGTCGCTTGAGAAGATCCAGAATCGGATCCTGAAGAGGAGGTGGACAGACTTCACCAGCCAGCAGAGAGAAGGCTGAAGGGGCATCCAGACAAGGCCCCAGCATCTCCTCAGTGTTTTGGGTGTGGAGGACGCCACAAGCGAGCTGACTGCAGATTCCGCTCCGCCATTTGCCGGGCATGTGGCAGGCAAGGCCCCATTGCCTCTGTCTGTTTGGGTCACCAGAAGGTCCAACCTCGGGAAGAATTGCTTCAGAAAGGTACAAGGGTCCCCAGCCAACACAGGGTGGGTTTCTACACATCGCGCAGGAGTATTCTGAGGACAGGGACACACAAGCCCCTTAAGAAAAAGCTTCGCATTGATGTGAAGTTGCAAGGGGTTCCCTTATCAATGGAATTGGACACAGGGTCCGCTCTATCAATCATTTCATATGACACCTTCAAAAGAATTTGCAGCAGTAGTGGCCTTCGAGTCAAACTCAGGCCATCAAATTTAATCCTCAATGACTTCCAGAATTCCAGAGTCAGTGTGAAAGGGGAGGCTACGCTCAAAGTGCAGCGTAAGGCTTTTGAGGACCTCCTAGATGTGGTGGTAGTTGGGGGTGAACGCACGAGTCTTATTGGACTTGATTGGTTCAAGGCCCTTGGAATCCAAGTGACTGGGCTTCACAGCCTGCAAACGTTGGGCCTTGCAGAAGGTTAAGGCCTTGCTCTCTTCAAATGCTGTATTAACGCATTTCAATGAGCAACTGCCTGTGTGCATCGCATGTGATACATCTCCTTATGGGGTGGGAGCAGTACTTAGCCACCTGAAGGCTGATGGGACACAAGTCCCTATGGCCTACTACTCAAGGACTCTGTCATCTGCAGAGCGGAATTACGCTCAGATTGATAGAGAAGCCTTGGCCATAGTGGCTGGCATAAAGAAATTCCATGATTTCTTATATGGCTGCCATTTCACAGTCTGTACAGACCATAAGCCTTTGCTGGGTTGTTTACAACTAACAAACAGACACCACACATTATTTCCCCACGTATGCTGAGATGGTCAATTTTCCTGTCAGCATATGATTATAGTCTAATCCACAAACCTGGAAAAGAGATGGGCCATGCAGATGGCCTCAGCAGATTACCTCTTAAACAGATAGAGGCAGATCCTGCTTCTGCTATTAATATTCTTTCCATTCAGGAGTTGCCTGAATTTCCCCTAGTGGCTGCAGAAACTGCCACTGATCACACGCTCACACGCATGCTGACAAGGGTGTTTTCAGGGTGGCCTGACACATGTCCAGATATGGAGTTTCAAAGCTTCTAGCAAAGGAAGCACGAACTTTCCACTTTCAAGGAGTGTCTGTTATGGGGTAGTAGGGTAGTCATCCCAGCCTCATTGAGGTCTAGAGTCTTGCTCTCTCTGCATGAGGGACATCCAGGAATAGTAAGGATGAAAGCACTTGCACGCAGCCATCTCTGGTGGCCTGGGCTCGATAAAGACATCGAGTCCCAGGTGCATGGGTGCCAAGTGTGCCAACAGTCACGGTCTGAATGCCTCAGGCCCCAATACAAAGGTGGGAGGAAACACAAACCCCTTGGTCAAGGGTACATATAGATTACGCTGGGCCCTTTCAGTGGCAATTCTTCCTTCTCCTCGTTGACAGCCATTCCAAGTGGCTAGAGATTGTTCCTGTTTCCTCCACTACTACTGCCAGGACCATCCAGGTGTTGAGAGGAATTTTCGCCTCACATTGACTTCCAGATGTCCTGGTTTCAGATAATGGCCCCCAATTTACCTCTTTTGAGTTCCAGGCTTTTCTTCAGGCCAACCTGATTCGGCATGCGACTTCTGCTCCCTTCCACCCATCTTCCAATGGCCAGGGAGAGAAGATGGTGCGCACTACCAAAGATGCTCTCAAGAAACTGACTTATGGTAACTGGCATCACAGGTTAGCAGATTTCCTTCTTGCACACTGCACCACACCTTGCACAGCCACAGGAAAGAGCCCAGCAGAACTCCGCTGGGGTCGCCGCCTCATCACCAAACTGGAAAGGTTGCACCCAGACCGGGTGGCTTCACAGGTGTCACAGCCGTGGGCACCTAGGAGACTTAAGGTGGGCGATCCAGTTTGGGCAAGGAACTATGGGCCTGATCATCTCTGGGTCACAGCAGTGTATGCAAGGTCTCTGGGCCGCTGTCATACGAAGTGGCCTTGGATGATGGACGGGTCCTCTGCAGACACATTGACCAATTGTGCTGGAGGCTTCACAGCAACACTTCCGCTCCTGGCTCTGCTCTGGGGGAGGAGGAGGACCATAATCTGCATTCTGGTTCACAGTTTTCCAGTTCCAGCAGTGTCTCACATGATGCTGAAACTGCTCCTGCGGCAGTTCAGGGGTATTCACAAACTTCAGCAAGTGCTCCAGACAGGACATCGCACCGGGGGTATCCACATAATCCAAATACTTCAGATAGTGCTCCAGACAGGGAGTCGCACCAGGGGTATCCACACAATTCAAGTACAGCCCCAGATAGGGAATTTCACCGGGGGCACTCACATATTCAGCTATTGCTCCAAAAATGAAGTCTCCAGAAAGGGGGTTTGCCATGGAGGCGGCTCCTGACTCTGGCACCTCCGGCATAGACACAGGGGCTATGAGGTACTGGGGCACTTCTGCCACTCAGGCCATTCCAGCTGCTGGTCTTGGGCTCGAGGGACAGTGCTCCCAAGAGGGGTCCATTGTGGACTTGGGGAATTCCACCCCTCCACTGGACTTGGGGAATTCCATCCCCCCAAGGAACTCTGGCTTGGATTCAGAGGATCCAGCCAGTCAGCAGCTGGGTGGGTCACCTGGGTCCTTGGGGCATCAAAGTCCTGATCTGCCTAGCCTGGCAGGCGAGCAGGTAGGCCAGGCACACTCACCGACCATTAGAAGGTCACAGTGGGCCAAGTGCCCACCCAAACATCTTGGAGACTATGTGAGGTTTCTGTCAATGCAAAGGGAACCTTGCTAGTCTGGAACAGGATGCTGACTAACACTCAGTACAGAGTGTTATCTACAATATATGATTTTGGGTGCATTTTTGTTTAGTTGAAATAATTATTGTGTATATGTGCTCTGCCTGTGTGCGGGCCATTGTAACTCCACTACTCTCTGCCCCTTGAACAAATGTACCTGTGTGTACAGCTAAGGTGTGTTTTATCTAGGGGGGAGGGGTGTTGTGTCCTGAGCCTGCTGAAGTATTCAGCAGGCTCAGAAATGTTGCAAACAGTCCCGGGCAAACCAAAAGCTGCCTGGGACCAGACTAGCTGGCGCCAGCCTTGTGTGCATGCGCAAGGCGCGAAATAGCCAGATTCTTATTGGTTGTTGCTGTCCGGGTTCAGGACGCTATAAAAGGCCTGCGTGCCTTTTGCTGTTTGCTGGTTGTAAGGAGAAGATCAATAAAGAAGTTTCTTGTTCACAATGTGCCTTCGTGTGATGCCTGAATCCCCAATACATAAAAAAATATAGTCTGCTTTGTTAAGACAAAGTTATTTTTTTAGGGTTTAAATGTTAGGTTCCAATTCTAAGAAAAGTCATAACATTTTTTTTCTTTTTATAGTACCTTTGCAAACCCACAGGGAAAGATATTCAAAACGGTTTGAAAGCAAATGTACTGAGAATTGGCATTTATCATTTGTGTATTTTCAAAATTTACATATTTTATATATTACAGATTTCATGTTCACTATTTTCTCAAAAGTAGAAAGTAATTCTTCATTAAATGCTAAATGTTTTTTAGTGTTGGGGAAAATATACTGATTCTCTTTCTCTCTCTTTCTCTTATTTTATTTCTCTCTTTTTCATTCTCTATATTATCAGACCATTTCTGAATGGAGGGAGTGATAGCTCCTAATTCAGCACAAACAACTAAACAATTCATGAAACTCTATCACTAAAAGAAAATATTAGTTTCAGAACTATAAAAAACCAAACTGTTTAGAAAACTGCACTAAAATATTCTGAATTCAACGTTTGTTGAAAATGTCTGTTTTGATTTAACCAATCTAATTTGAGCAACAGCCAAAGTGCTTGCAAATCAATATAATGAATTACTAATCTGTACCTCCGTCTTCTTTGAAAGATTCAGAGTATTAATCAAAACTAAAAGTACTCCAAACCACAAGTTCCACTTCTCAAACCCTCAAATGCAATTGGAAAGTAAACTGCACTCTTCTAAGCTATTGCCAACCTCGGAAGACTAGAACATAGAAGCCAAACAATATTCTCTTCAACTGACCAACAGAAAAACTACATTTGCAAAAAAAAATGCAATTGAAAACTTGAATTGCAAAAATTGGCATTCCAATTTCTTGCATTCCATTCATGATTCAGCACCTGAACTGGAAATAAACCTGTTCAACTGCCAGCAGACAGTGGTATTTGATATGGCAGAGGCATAGACATACCTTTACTGAAATATCCAAGGATATATTTATTAAGATGAATGAATTGATAGATATTTTTATCAGAATGCCTAATTTTGGATAAAACAAAAAAAAGCTCGCTCATGCTGAATTTTATCTAAGAAAGCATTTCTTTTTTTCTTTCTGGAGGGAGGAAGGAAGGAAGAAAGGAAAGAAGGAAGGAAGGAGTAAAAGTGGAAGTAAAGAAGAAGACTAAGATCCATGTTGATGTGCCAATAAATGGAGAACTGCCAGTTACTATCTTCTTTTTGTTATTAGTACTCTGTTTTATGGATGAATTTCAAAAAGCTGAAATTTAATATGATTGGGCATAGTAGCAATATTCAAGATTCTTCCAATATAATTTATACCATTAACAAAGTTCAGAATTTCTAAGTAATCATGGAAATGCTGCCCATATTAAGGATCCATTAAAGACGAATGATTCCTAAATAGCACTATTTTTCCTGTTCTTAATACTAGCCGGTGTTTAACTAAGGGGTAGAGTTTTAGCCCAACTTATCATGCAAAGAAACTCCACATTTCAGTTCTGTAAAAACATTGGTTTTATATAGGACAAAGTGAAGACATTGCAGTTAAAAATATCTGATCTTAACTGATCACCAGGAGGCAGTATATGATCAGTTTCATCCTTACTGGGAATTATCAGATACATATTACCAGATCTGTGGAGTACACACTCTCTATTGTACTGAGAATTGAACTAATTGATTATTACACTTTAGATAATTATATTGAGTGCATTAGTTTAGGAGCTATCTAAGTCCTAACACTCAGCAGCATTGTGGGGAGAGAGATATGAATGTATCAAAATGATATATAAGTCCATCTTTCTTTAAGCCCTTATAGAAAAAGAGAGAAATGTCATATT
>NW_015386406.1:1776337-1794497 GCF_001527695.2 Protobothrops mucrosquamatus
TATATATATATATATATATATATATATATATATATATATATATATATATATATATATATATATATATATGTCTATTTTGTTTTTTCTTTCTCTGCACTCTTTTTTTTGTGTAGTCTTGTTTAGTTTAGTTTTGTTTTTGTATTTTTTTCTTTTTTGTATCTGAATGTTTTTGAATAAAATAAAAAATTGTAAAATTGTAAAATTGCAAAATAAAATTTAAATTAATTTCAATTATATTGGTTAAATACTGCTAATGTGACTGCTTTTCATTAATTTCCTATTTTTGTCTTTCTGTTACAAAAGGGGGCTGTCTTCAAGACTTTGGAAACTGGGAAGCTGGTTCTAGGATTTCAAATGTTTCATTTCATATTTGTCATATAAATATGATAAATAAATACATAAATAAATAAATTTCTATTAGTCAGCCTTCTTCAATACTAATAATTGTGTTTTATCTAAATAGTTCTGTATTCAGTCTCTAACATTTCATTTAGAAGGATAGGTGATAGGAAAGAGCTTTCCATGTAGCTATTGCAGTCAGAATATCGTGGAGCTAATGCAGTGGTTCTCAACCTGTGGGTCGGGACCCCATTTGGGGTCAATCGACCATTTCACGGGGGTCGCCAAGCAAGGCTGTCCACCATTTTTTTTTGTCCGCCTTTTTTTTGTCCGCCATTTTTCCCCCTTTTCCGGTGGGTGCCTTACCTCCCTTGGGCTGGGCCAGCTGGTGGTTGGCCTGCTCCGTCTCTGCCGCTTGCCAGCTACGCCTCGGCCGGCGCAGGGGGCGGAACCACGCATGCGCGGCGCTCCCGGGCAGGGAAAGTCCTCGACTTACGACCGGTTGGGTAGTCCTCGACTTACGTCCGGTTTAGTCCTCGACTTACGACCGGTTTAGTCCTCGACTTACGACCGGTTGGGGTCACGGCATTAAAAAGGTTGAGAACCACTGAGCTAATGTAATCAGAACTGAGAAACTCAGCTACAGAAACAAAGTATTTTAGTAAAAACACAGCATTCTGAGTGTCACAGAATGGGACAATATTCAACTCGTTAAAATCTTTTTTACCTTTGTGTTTCCTTACCTGATCTTACTATAAATTATCTATAAATGATATGCCATCATTGCTAATTTACATGCAAAGTTTGATTTGAAGCAAGATTATCATTCACTTGGGAATTTTTTCCTTCTATGCACAGATGTTTTGCAGGCTCACTTAAATTTCAGTGGAAATGTCCACGAGGAATAAGCAAAAACATAGATTGAATACTTTTGTTCAGATTGCCTTTATGTAGCAATATCCCAGCAGTTAGTAAATGGACTGAGGTTTGGAATGTAGCAGTTACATTCATTTGTTTGAGAATTTATAAGACCACCCATCACAACCTAATGACTGTAGATGGCTAACAATACATTAAAAAATGCAGTACAATACAAACATTAAAAAAATACAATAAAATAAAGGCAAGGCAATACAAGACACTGAGACCTCAAGCACAACTTTCTCACAGCGGATTTAAAATCCTCTAAAATTATCCATACAGTAGTGATCTTTATTAGTCATATTCCCAAGAATTTGGGAATTCTGTCTAGAACAGAATTTTGTTTGTTATTCTTGTTTGTTATTGTGAAGTTTGCAGATGATACAACAGTAGTGGGCCTTAGTCAGGATGACAAGGTGGAAGCTTACCGCAAGGAGGTTGAAGGGTTGGTGAACTGGTGTAAGGAAAACAGCCTAGTTTTAAATACCGGAAAAACCAAAGAGATCATTGTTGATTTCAGAAAAGGCAGGCACAGCCACACTTCTCTGTGCATAAATGATTCACCTGTGGAGAGGGTTACCAGCATCAAATTCCTGGGTGTGCAGCTAACGAGTAGGATGACTTGGTCGCTCAACAGTGAGAAACTGGTGAAGCGGGCACAGCAGCGCCTGCATTTTCTGCATCACATGAGAAAAGCACATCTTCCTTCCCTTGTCCCGACCACTTTCTACAGAGGGACAATCGAGAGCATCCTGTCATACAGCATCACAGTCTGGTTTGGAGGCATCACTGCTTCAGACAGGAAGGCGGTGCAGAGAGTGGTGAGAATGGCCAAAAAGATTGTTGGCAGTTCCCTCCCTCCCATCCAGGATATAGCACAGAAGTGCTGCTTGAACAGGGTCCGTAATATTATCTGGGACACTACACATCCTCTTCACGACCTGTTTTCCTAGTTACCTTCTGGGAGGAGGCTTCGTGGTATCCAAAGCAGAACATCCAGATTCAGCCAGAGTTTCATTCCATACAGCATAAACCTTGCAAACTCTCAAGCTTCCTCCTTCCGTTATATATTCAAGATGGGCAATATTTAATATTTATTTGCTACGTATATGTAGAGATGTGGGTCTATACATATGTTGTTCATAGTATGTTTAGGTGTGTGTCATGTATGTGTTTTATTTTGAGAGCGGGCAACTAAATTTCATTTTTGATGTGTGCCATTGTGCCCACAGTATAAAAATGACAATAAAGGTTATCTTATCTCATCTTATCTTATATCTTCCTCAAGTCAAATTCAACTCCTTTGTTTTCTTGGCAATAGTACACATGTAGTTGTAGGAGACGTAGTTTCCTTTCTAACACATTATGAGCCCTACCAGGTAAACCAGACTAGATAAATCAATGTGATAGGGCAGGGGTGTCAAACTGCTGGCCCACGGGCCGGTTGCATCATATGGAGGCCATGCCCACCCCAGCTCCGGCAATGCAAAAAAAGTCATCGCAACACTTCACGTGACACACCGAGTTTGACACCCGTGTTATAGGGAGACAAAAAATATTTTTTATTGAGATTGGCTATAGTATTAGAATCTTGCCTGTACCTCCTCACTCTTCTTATACTTTTCCTGAGCCCACTTTCAAATATTATCTCACTGCTCTGGACTTAGAAATGTTTCAATATTCTTGTTTACATAATGTACTTGCAAATTTCCATCAATATTATCTTGCTTAATCTCTACACATATACTGATTAGCTTTTCAAGTTCATCAAAGGTCAGATAGATGCTATCGCTTAGCTCAGTTTTCCCAGTAATCATATATCTGATTTCTTTCCAAAGTTTTCCTAACTACCAGCCAATGAGTAAATGAAACAGTTATGAACAAATTAGGACAAAAGATGAGGCAGGACACATTTTATTGCTATTGAAGGCTCAGATTTTAGGGCAGGGCAGGGTGGAGAAATGTTATATTTTTACCCTCTCAAATATTCAACAAAAAATGAGAAGTTGAATGAAAAATATTGGTCGAAATATACAGTAAGTTTGAGCTATTGCAACTTTTCTTGTTTAAGAATAATTTGTAGCCAAATTCATATATCTGGAAAGTTAGCTCTAAATTAGCATGATCTCTTATGCATCCTCATCTTCATCAATAAGATAATACCATTTGGGAAAGAAAAAGCATACGCTTGTGTTTATATAGGGGTATAAAGCTAGAAATCATTACTATTTATATAGAAATACTATATGTACAGTATTATCTTGTATCGGGGAAGGGTAAATTTAAATGATCTAGGTTGTGTCTTACCCAGATTTAAACTATTCACGATCATCTGTTCTTATTATGAATCTTTGTAAATTATGCTTGAGTCAACTGAGCAGTTCAAAACTGGATACTTTCAGATTATCTTCTATTAAAAGTGAACACTTGGCCATTTTATGTGATCCCAATGGCTCCCTTCAAATATCACACTGAACCATAAGCTAGTCAACCATACAAGTTGATAAAAATACATTTGCTTAGTAGTAAGCAAGGTATGTGCATATTATGGAACAGACAATATTATGAATTTGATCCTTGATACAGAACCTAGTAGGTCTTTTCTCTTTTTAATGTCCCATACTCACAGGATTTGCTCAAATTTCTTTTCATAGAAAGAGGCTGCCAATAAAAATAAAATATACCAATCTGGTTACATTAAAAAAGAATGTGCATGTACATGAGGAGACAGTTCAATCTACATGGCCCTATGTATTCTTCATTGCATGAAACATTGTTGGAAGCCTATATTCAGAAAGGATTTCTATTCCTACTTCTAAGTTAACAATAAAGGTAGCATTTTGAATGCTTCTTTCTGTGTTCCTTTATGTTCAGGAGTAAGTATTCCTGAAAGTATATAGATTTCTGATACTTTTGTCTCTGTTGTTTAGTCCAACAGATTGATAGCTATGATTTTGAAATTAATTGCTCTGGTGACTTTATGGATCTGTAGCCAAAGTTAATTCATAGCATTGCTCTAGAAAAGACAAGTAAGCTGTCTTCCCATCACCACCACTATTCTTTTTCCCCATGAATAACTTTGGCTTATAATATGAAGTTTTTGGTAAAGGAGGAGAGATGGGTGAGAGCAAAATTACTAATAAAGCACAGCTGTTTCCCTTTTAATTTTAAACTGTTAGCCGACAGATGTTTCCATAAAAAAATTAATCCACAGAAAATTGTATATATAAAAAAGATTGTTTTGAAACTTTTCAGTTAAATGCTTTGGCAAAAAAGAAAGATGTGTATCCCCTTTTACTGGTGGGAATTTGACGGGTGTTCTCTTTCTAAAAAGTTCATTGGCAAAAGTTAAATCAAATCTGGCATTAATTTGTTACTGAATTGTTCAAAATAACATTTCATTATTAGAGTAGGGGATTTTTTTTCCTTCTTCTTTACAAGCTCCAGCAAGAGCTATGTTGACATCAATGAGTATATTGTACACTGAAATCATGCAATGGTTTTGAGGAGGAGAGCAGGAAAATATTGTCATACTTTCCAGTAACAATTAGAGAAGATGACCACACAGATTGTAAAGAGCAATGTTTTCGCGTGGGCTGTGCAATCCACATATTGCATTGTTACTGCAGTTTCCAAGCAATATTTCCAAAGAAGAGCATCACAACTTAAATGAATAAAAACTGTGACTGGTTTACTACTGACATTTGACTTTTGATGTTTCCAACAGAATTGGGTTTGTTAGTTCTATGGTCCATGATCACTTATGCTCATGGTCATTGATGCTCATTTGAAGCCAATTTTTGTTTTGCCTCATATGTCTCTTTACTTTATTTGAAACCAAAATATTCTGAGCAGACTTAATGAGATTAACTGATCAGGCACATTAACTGTTCAGGTATACACAAGCTTAGTTTACTGTCAAGTATGCTTAGGAATGAAATTAGCTAAAAAGCAGCTATAAACTGCTCATAGTTCATAAGAATGTAAACATAGTTCAAATGCTATTATTATTACCAGATGGTCTTGGAATTAAAAATCAGTTGAATGACTAGTAGAAGTTTTTATCTGTTAATCTAGATGATAGAAGATAATTTATCTTTATTTTATGTTATTGTTGGTTTATTTGCCTATTTAAAAATATATTGGTTTGGCTCTTGGCTCCATTCATTTTATCCCTGTAAAAAGAACGTTGTGATATAGCCTGGCCATGACAAAGTGACCAGTTCAAAGACATTTATTGAGCTCCAGTACTGAGTGGGGATTTGAATCCTGGTTCCTTAATCATGATGCAGATCATGTTGGGTTCCAGAGGCAGGAAATCGGAGTCCAAGCAATAGTCATGCAGTCCAAAATGAACCATCCTGACTAGGGATATAAGCACCATCCTTACTAGGGATATAAGCACCATCCTCACTAGGGATATAAGCACCATCCTTACTAGGGATATAAGGTGAGATGATGACTTCGATCCTGCCAGATCATCTCACATGGCACATGGTGCAGGTTGGAGCCTTGAAAGAGCCATTGCTATGAGCACAACAATTATTGAAGGAAAGCTCTGGTGCTTGTAAGCATGCATAGCCCAATCCAACACTAACAGCTGAAGAAATATTATGATTGAAGAAACTGGACAGCCATTTGTCCGAAATGGTATAGGGTTTCCTGCCTGAGCAGGAGGTTGGACTAGATGACGTCCGAGGTCCCTTCCAACTTTATTATTATTATTATTATTATTATTATTATTATTATTATTATTATTATTATTATTATTATTATTATTATTATTATTATTATTATTATTATTATTATTATTATTATTGCAAAATGAAAGCAAATGGGATTCATTTCCCCTTAAATTTGCTTTTGACTCCCTGTTGGGCCATGGGCCCATTAAATATTTGCAAGTTTATGGTACCTGATTTTCTTTGAAGTCTCTCAAACCTGCAAAAATGTAAAAATAAATGGTTCTATTTTTAAACCTACTCACCCTGGAGACAGGCTGCCAAGTAGCATATGACCATGGGGTTTTTCCCCCATAACTGAATGCTTTTTAAGTTATAGTATTTCAATCCAAGTGTCAGTCTGGAACATTCTCTTCTATATCTCAGTTGCCCAGAATGCCACCTGGGAATGCTTCCAGCAGAAGATGTCTGAAGATGCCTTTCCCACTGAGTTGGAAAGTTGACATTTCCAAAGGAGGCCAAGCCCTTAGTTATCACCACTTGGGGCACATATATAAATTCTACATATAAAATTCATAGTACACAAACACAATAATCAGATGCAATCCTTTGTTGCTTGTTGAGAAAGTAACTAAATCTGAAACTTAGAAAAAAATACAAGAGTTAGAACTTTGATTTGGGTTTCTCTTCTATCCCAAACAAGGAATTCGAACTGTTAAAACTGAAAATATAACAGATGCACTCATATCTATGAAACAAAAAGAAATCCACGGGTCCTTTGTTGCCAGTTGCTTAGTAGTAACTGCTTTTTCTTTTTCTTTTTTCACTTTTGTGCTATTAAACAATATTCACCAATGAGAGAAAGGGTAGCATCATTTTCATTCACTGTGAGGCTTTAGTCCAGTTTCCATAAGGTTTTGAGTGCCATAGCAATAAAAGTGATACCAGCCTAAGAATTCTAGAAAGTATTGATTGGACACCTAAGTTATAAAGTTCAGATGAATATCTTGCTACAAGTGGGTTGATTTAATTTAATTTTGCAGGCTTCGAGCTAAATCCATAAGCAGCTTAGTTATTTAGATAATTGCAAGCATAAATCACACAGAATTAAGAAGATTTGTGATGTTTAGAGAGTGGGAAATGAGCTGTGAAGTATAGACACTGGAAATTCATGTTCCGTATTTTAGAGAAACACAATCCAAAGTACCAGAGTCATATGATAGCTTGAAAATGGACAAGTCCTTCATGCATTTGGTTACTACCAAATTGGAATTTGTAATGTGTTAGGAAGGAAGCATTGTTAAATACATGAGAAATAATGACACTAAATATATTATTTAAATTAAATGTAATCATTAAATACAATTTTGTTTTGGTCTAGCCACTTATTGTTTCTAATTGGACCACCTCTGTTCCAATACTGCCTAAAGGCCAAGCATGGTTCTTATCTACCCCTCACTAAAACAATTTCCCCCCTCTATCCTTAGCAGTACATGGCACCACATCCTATCTCCCAAATAGCTTTTTCCACATATTTTTTTTACTTAAGGATTTTAATTACAATAGTAAAAACTAGTACAAACTTTAAAAAGAAAGAGCAGTAAGAAAGAATAATGAATGCAAAAAAAGAAAAAGTGAAAGGTGAAAAAAGAATGTGCTAAAGAAAAAGAAAATAAATATATAAAGAAGTGACTTCCAATCTTCATTACAGGTACAGACAAATTCACCTACTATAAGATTGCCAACAGATATCTCTTGATCCCATATCTCATCCCTTACCTATTAGCAAATCTATAAAATATCAACTTTTCAATCCTAGTTTTAACAAAAAGCTCATAAATATCTTATTTTAAGCTCGATCAAATAAATCATTTTTGTATTCCTTCTTTTTACTTCTAACAGTCTTAATCTTTAGTTCATTCAAATATTGTCATAAGGTTTGATTTCTCTTCAATTCTTTTTTATTCCATTGCACAGACTTCTTCAAGAGTTTAACAACCCTATTTTGTAGATCCAATAAGAAAATATTTTTCAGGTCATTCTCTTTGTTATTCCTCTTTAATTGTTAAAACTTCAGACACATTCTTTTGTATATTTAATCCTTTTCCAAAACACTCTCTTGGCCTGTCATTTATAGTTTCACTTTTGATACTTTATTTTTCAGACAAAATATGTTCTATATCTGTCATTAATTCATTGAAGTCTTTTGGACATAATCTATCCATTGAATCAGACATCATTACTGATACTGTTCATATTGTAGCTACTAATTTCTGGCTCCATTCTTCAAAGATCTCCTTCAAAATTTCTAATATTATGATATTTTGTATCATTTTTAAGTGCCAGTTGACTGACACCAAAGGTTGGTTGTATTTCTTTTTCCCTTCTACTTAGAATTTTTAGTCCCAATTAGAGGTTAGTTTCTAAAATCATAAAATCATTTATCTTTGTTCTGAATCAAGGTAACTAAAATAACTCTAACTAGTAAATAACTAGTAAATATTTAATAGTTATAATTATTTCCAAAATCATAGTAAAAGTCAATATTCCAAATTTAACAAGCTCCTTAATACATTGTAGCTTTCTTAGGTTAAAATCGTATTTAGTTTCTTGTGGTTTATTTCAAATACTTTAGGTCCTTATCTATTTAATTCCTTTTTTTTTTTGGTTCATAGTTGAAATTAAATTCACCTGGTAACTTTTCAAACTTGCCACTCTGAAGGTCTCTAATGATGGTTGATAAACTCTTAAGAGGGGTCTATGACAATTCACCATAGCCAACTCGCCACGGCCAACTTGCCACAGGATAACTCACTGCAGGAAAAAAGTTACACTAATATCAAAGAAATAGTGGAATAGAATCATTAAAGACAGGGTACAAGAGGAGGAGCAGAATAAAATGTGAATGGCAAAAAAATAAAATATTTTTTATTTATTTTAAATAATTAAATAGAATTGTCAAGTTGTCCCATGGCCAATTGGCTGTGGAGAGTTGTCCTGTCATGGTGAGTTGGCCGTGGCAAGCTGGCTGCAGCGAGTTGACTATGGCAAGTTGTCCTATTCCACTTAAGATGGCTAATGGGCATTTTCTGTTTAGAAAGTAAGACTTGCAAACTTAGTGACCTTTGAAGGACTCTACCATGGTTACAAGTCAGTGGCTAATCCCTTTATTTCCTGGCATTCAATTCCATGGAATACTGCTCTCCTATCCTCTACTTATCTAGAAAGTTTCTTAAGAAACAGTTTACTTACCAGTTCTTTGGTTTTTGCTGCAGGTGGGGGCTTAACTTTCATGGAGATATCTTCAGTTCACCATGCCTTCCCTGGAACTTCTCCTTCCCCTAAAAAAAAAAAAGAGTCTAAAATGATTTATGCAGAACAAAGCAAAGTCTCCTTGATTTTAGTCAGGAGTAAGCATGCAGGATGATGCCTTGAAATGTAACCCAAGGCTTCCTTCACTTTGGGTGACACCATGATGAAACATGGATCACTGGTGGGCAAGCAGCTATTCCTATTTTAAATGCTTTTTCCACCTCTGAAATTGTATTACCTGGTATTACTTGTCTTGTTAGTTTTATATTAATGTAATATTTAAATTTACATTTCTTAAAGTTTTAAATTTCCTGAGATTTTTTTTATTCTAAATGCATATACTTTCAAATTGATGGAATGTAAGCAATGTTATTATAACATTAAGGTTATAAACAGTGTTGACATATAACACAGTCTCTAGATTAGAAATCCTTGCTTGCACAGAAGAGCAAGGACGTGCTTGGATGACCTGGATGGGACCAGCCACTCTCTCTCAGCTCTATTCACCTCACAGTGTTGTTGTTGTGGGAAAAAATAAATAAGGAAGGAGTGTTAGGTGTGTGTTCACTGCTTTGAACTACTTATAAAACTAATAAGATAGGAGATATAAATCTTTAAAAAAAACCTCTGGGCTTTAAGTGTATTTGTGGCATGTTAATTCACAAAACTGATTGTACTGTCAGGAAACTGATGGGGTAGGCACCTTCCATCTTTTTTCTTGCAGTTGCTGCTGCTCAGCTCCTATCCCCAAACAATAAATGTTAATTTTCATCCAACATACTCACAATTAATCTCTATATTCTGACCAGAACAAGCACATATGCTATTAAGTTCATTTATCAATAAGAATAAAAAGCTTGATGTTTCAGGACACATTTAAAAAGTGTACTAGCAAAACAGGCAGGGAGAATGAGAATGAGAGAGAGAGAAAGAGAAAGAGAAAGAAAAATGGGCACTGAGCTTTCCAAAGCCACTAGAAGCTATACTGTGAGAAATTAGACAGTCCCTTTTATGTTCATAATGGCAGCAACATAGAGGTGAATGTAGATGATTCCTTCACCATGAAGAAAACAGTCTGCTGGATAGAAATGAAATACTCAGTAAACATGATCAAATTGAAGAGGACATAACAGCTTCAATTTGCCTATCTACTTTTTCTACATAGTGGTACAAATTGGGCCAAGAAAAAAAAAGACAACTGAGTGGTTAGAATAAGGACCATACATTGAATCTGGACTTCCAACAGAATGACAAAAGCTTTCTGGGCTTTAATATGTGGGTAATAACCAATTCACATAGCCAAACCTCAGGGATTCCTACTTGTTAAGTTCCATAGTAAGGCACATAATTTCTCCGTCTCCCCCATTTTGCGGGTTTCATTTGTTTTTATTGTTGATCATTAAGAGAAGGGAAATAAGATATGCATCAATTACATTTTTTGCATATTTACATTTAATAATGGTGATGAAATTGTTATGGCTGATATGTGGTGTGCTTATTTACCTGCAAGGTGTCCATGAGTTATGTTGGATTATCCTCTTTTTCACTTGGTAGCATCCCTGCAGCTTTTCTGGTTTCTCATTCTAATTAAATCCAGAAGAGAGGCATTAATAGAGAATTCTTAGTGTTGAACTTGTTCAGAATAAGCAACTATGAAAACTTTAGAGAGAGGAAAAAAGGTTTTTTAATTAATTAATTAATCAATCAAACTTACAGTATATAGCCAGCCATCTTACAACTCTGGATGACACACAGCAAACAGATAAAACCACATATAAAAACAACAGTATTAAAGATATAAAAATAATAACTCAAAAAGTAGATATAAAAAAACAGAGGTACAAACCTGAGGCAAAAAGAGGACAGGAATAACCAGTTTAGCAAGTCGACTTAAACCAGCAATACTAGGCATCTTCTGCCACTTTTGATAACATAAATTCAAAAACTCCACAGGAATGCAGAAGAAATGATCATGCATTTCAAGAATAAGATAAAAGGCAGAAATATGGTTTTTTGATTAAAGAAGACTTTGGAGAGCTATATAAAAATTGGGGACGGGTGGTGGTTAAAGTCCTGTGAATAAATTAATATACATACAATTATATTGATAATGAAAGGTTCAGAATAATATTCTTGCTCTTAATATCTGAAATATAGACCACATTCCCCTTGCCAGCAAGAAAGACTTGAAAATTCAGAAGGAAATTGAAACTTTGAGATTTCAGAATCTTGGTGTTATTTTGAAGAATTGTTCTACTCCCTATTACATTGATTACATGTCTCCATGTTGTTCAGTTGTTCACCCAAAAACCAATAGTTGTAAAAATATTGTGAGTCCACAATAGCCCATTACTATGCTGAAAGTGTGCTATCAAAATTTCTTGGACCGAGAAAAACAAAAAAATAAAATAAAAATAAACATAGAAAAATTATTATGAAACAAAGCCAAGGTTTGGGTGTGTGTGAAAAGGAAGCAATATATTTACTCACCCCATGCTTCCATTTTTGTCTTCCTAGGTTATAATAAGCCATAAAAAACTCATTATCTGTGTGTGCTACTGAATGATATATCTCTGAATGTGAGGAGTTACAAAGCAGGAAGTATATAAGAGATAAATTACATATGCTGTACTATTGCCAGTATGTATTTTGAAAATAATGTCATGTAAAATGAAAAATAAAATTAACCTTTGTTTGTGTTGGCCAAGAGAAAACTGGAAAGGGAATCACTGGAACATTAAATAAGATCCAGCTGTTGCAGTAGAAAGAACAGGAATGTTTTAGAGTAGAAGTTTGAATCCTTTACACTATTTCTAGCTTTAGCATTGTTATCTAGAAGAATGCTATCCTACAGAATAGCAACCATCATTGAATGAATGATGAGATTCTTAGTATTAATCTTCATGCTAGTAAGAATATTACATTTGAAGCTGATACAGCACATTTGGCTTTTAAACTGCCACATTACATTGGCAATTACTTTAGACCTGGGGAGAATGCATATGGTGAGATCAGTGACACTAATTTAAGATGTCTCATCATGACTCCAACATTTTCAGGAGTCACACAGAACAATGATACACAAAATGCATTATTTCAACCAAAGCTTCCCTCCCCCTCTGCTTAGATATTGATGAGATATTTAGCATTTGGAACTGTGAAACTGAATGCATGTCTTTGTTCATTGCAGTGTAAGGTTACCAATGAGTTCAGGTCTCTTTGACTGCTCGCTTGTGTTCTTGCAATCTGGTAGTTAGCTTCCTCTTCATCTGTCCTACATAGTCATACTGGAAATCCATGCAGTGGATCCAGTAGTATCTCCCACTTCCAAGCAACCTTTGCAGTGCATAATTTGTCCCTATATGGTAGCCTCTGGGCGGTATGCGATGCCCACTTGCAGATCTCGGAAGCTGCGCTCTACTGCTTCTGAAATGTTTTTGCTGTTTGGTAGGGTGTGCTATATAGTTGGTCTCATACTTTCCTTCTTCCTTTCTCTTCCTTATGTGTTGCCCCGGCATCTTGTAATAAATGCTTGTGGGTATCCCTTCTGCCTGAACTGTTCACCTAGGTACCTTCTCTACAGTTGTTTAGCTTGTCAAGTACTACAGTGGGTTCTCCCTCTGCCATATAGTGTTCTGATGCAACTCTTTTTGTTGACAATGGTAGTTACTGTTGAGACTAAGAATGTATGGAGTGTTGGTGACCTTGCAATAAACCATGGTTTCTAGGCTATCATCTTCCTACCTATTGACAAGCAAATCTAAAAGTGGCTTAGCTTATTCCACATGAGATTTCATTTCTGTTTACTCTCCACTCAAAATAGTATATTTCAGACAGCATATGAAACAATTGGCAATTTGAAATACAAACCCTTACATTTCAACTTAATCTAGTGATTTTTCTATTAGATTGTGATTTACTTTCAGCTTACCTGCGACTATACATGTATCATCTTATGTCAGAAACTTATTGACTTCTGTTGTGTGCATGCACATATTTCTAGTTTTCACTTAATGTAAGACAATTCATTGTATGCACCCACATACAGTACAACAGTCCATCTGTTCCACTTTGTCTTATAAATTGATACTCAAAGATAATCTGCTATAATTTCAGGACATTTAGTACAGGACATTTAGTAACTGCCACCTCATCAAGGACTTATTCACTTACTTGTAGGAAATGAAGTGGAAGAAAATGAAGTTGGTACTTCTAATATGCTTCCATTTATGTAAAAAATCAATTTTAACAAGCCCAGTCTATAAGTGAGAGATGAATGCCTGACCTTGAAGAATACTTTTTGCAAAGTCCTATTAGAATTTGATAAAATAGGAGCACTTAATGATGTTCTTCTGGCCCACTCACTGAAAACTGACATTTCCACTGATAATTTGCTATGTGAGAAAAAAAGAGATAGACATAAGAAACAGATTGAGTAGACTACAGAAAAGTTATAAAAACTTTTGTATTTTTATATTTTACATTATATTTTTCTACTGCTTTCTATAAAAGAAAGTGAATGATAGTGTAAAGAACTGTAACTCACTTCTTGGGGTTTGGTTTGATTCACTGATAAAATAATAGTGTCTAAACAAGTACAAAACTATTAAATTGTCTCTGAATACTTGGCTCTTTCACTAGAAACACACAGATCATTATTTCTTTCCAATGTCACTTCCATATCCATAAATATATTTATTTAACAAGTTCTATAGCCACCATCCATCCATGTATTCCAGGGAACATTTTGCAAAATAGCCTTTTTGCGTATCACCATGTGAAGTGAGTGTATTTGCTAGAGTTTTATAGCAAATTTGGGTGCAGTTGTATAAAGCAAGAGGATGCAGTCAGAGATGTCTTGAAAAAAGTCCACTGATGGCAGAATTTTAATAGGTGGCCAACTTGAAAGCAATGTTTGTGACTTCATAGATATATATTTAATGCCATTATACATTTATTGGTAATGGTATACAAAATAAAGCTAATTTTATTTGTGAAAAAATGCTGAAGATGCCATTGAATAGCGCTAACCCTAGAAGTGCCTAAAAAACAGGACAAAAAAAAGTATTGACGCCTTTGAACGTTGCTGTTGAAGATGACTTTGAGATTACCATGGTAACCCAAGAAAACAAACAAATGGATCATTAAAAGTTTTCATTTGACGCCCAAATGACCAGGCTCAAATTATCTTACTTTAGATACAGTACATTATGTGAAGATCCAGCTCTCTGGAAAAATGTTGGGAAAGGTGAAAGGAAATACTTTCTTTTCACGCGAAACCACTACTCTGGTTTCATCCGCTAGTTCTTCTGTTGAATACAGTGATTGAAAAACTGCACTAAAAAGACTATCAGATGATTCATCTCATTTTCGTATATGTATGGAATAGTTTGGTAGAGAAAAGAAATACAGGAGAAAAAAATAGGGCCGTGCCCTTTTTGCCTCTTTTGAACATGACCATGACCAAGATCAAATCCAAATCTTTTCTTTGCTTAATTCTATCAAACCCAAATTGATCTTCCCTGTCCCAGACAAAGCCTCCTACTAGGCTATCTAAATTGAAGAATAGAAGCCTCACTCACCGGCTCATAATACAGTCCCAGATCAACTCTAACAAGGAAATTACACAGGAAGCAGCCCAACATTCCATCTGCCATTAGAGATGCCTGATTTTCCACCTCCTTAACAAGGGACTTCTGTGGATTCCTGCACTCTAAGAAGCCCAGTTACATGAACAAAAGTTGTCAGGAAATCATATCCCTAGGACAGAGGTCCCCAACCTTTTGGGCACTAGTGACCGGTTCTGTGGAGAAAGGTTTTTCCATGGACTGGAGGGTGCATGGTTTTGTGTACTGCCTGCATCCCATGGATGGGGCTGTGCTTGTTTGTGCAGACAGGTTGCTGGCATGCCACAGCCCAGTACCAGTCCACAGACTGGGGGTTGGGAACCTCTAGGGTGTCCTGCCTTATAGCTCTTAACTTCCAAAAAAAACCCCTTTTGTTTTCCCATTGTTCAGGGTAATATTTTCTTGTAAAGCAGATACCCAATGTTATAAATAAATATGGTTCCTTTTCTACTGTGTTATTTTTGAACCTTCTGTGACTATAGTTTCTATTTCTTGCCTTTTCAAGAAAATAAGAAGACAGCAGGGTGCTATAAATACCATATAACACCTCCAAAACATTAAATATTGTAAACTTGATGTTCTCTCATATGTCAGTTATTTTCAATATAATTTGCATAAATTATCAGTTAAATTAGAATAAATATTAAAATGATTTCTTGAACATATTTGAACATATGTATAAAAATAAGTAGAATGTATATTGATATGGCAAACCTATGGGGGGAAAATTGATATAGGCAACTTTGTGACTTGGTGCAGCAAATTCTATATTTAGAACTTTTTGGCTCCTTTTGCAACTTACTGTTTTCCTGGCTGATCTAAATTACTATCATATCAGCCTTGCTTATGTCATATATTTTCTAACCATAGATATAGTTTTCAAATAATCTTGTGGGATTGGCAGATGTTTTGGCAGAAGGCATGGATTCTCTATTTATTACAGCATGCTCTGGGCCTCAAAATTTGGTATTAGCTTTTTAAAAGTGCCACCTGTTGTGCTCTGGGCTGTGATTGACACAGCAGGTGCAGGAAGCTGCAGAGAGACCCGGGCAGACCACGTGGCTGCCCGGGCCAGACAGGCTGTCTCCAGCCTATTGCGCATGCGCAAGGCGGGAAAGATACGTTGCATTGATTGGTTGATGCTGCTCCCTGTAAGGGGGTATAAAAGGGATCCGCGCCATTTTGTGTTGTTCTGTTGAAGATTAAATAAAGAAGCAACTGTTGTTACTCCTGCCTCGTCTCAATGCCTTACCAACGCACAGAACAGAACACTACCTATAACCTTTTAGAAAACAGTTGAAAAGTGTTGAAGTGTGGGTAGTGAAAACTAGATGAACAGGAACTGTTAAATTCACACTTCTATGTAGTGGTATTCTTGCTGGTTTCCAATGGTTGAAGAGATGTCAAACTACATCTCTTGGAAACTGAAGCAGCCATTTTACCCTTAAAAGAACCTTTGCTGCACTAAAGGACATTCTTCTACCTTATGCTCTGGGGACAATTTTTCACTTCTGTTAGGTGAAACATTTCAGGAAGGTGATAGATTAAGGAGATTTGCAGATTCAAAGGACCTTCAGTTCCCGAAGCACCCTAAAGAGGTTTTTTTAAAGCTAGAGTTGGCATATTCCATGGCTTTGAGCAAGCCAAGATTATGTTTCTTCCAAAAATTTGAATGCAGTACTAGAATTCCCTCAGTGATTAGTACCAAATTGTAGAGGTTAATGTGACAGAAGGGAAAAAGAATATACAGTGGGTCAATAGTCTTATTATCCATTTTTAGCTTAATATAATTCTAGTTAAAGTAAATGTTGTTCTTTCTCACTCCAGTATTCTACCCAGCCGACCTTTTGAATGCAGTGTGCATTCTTTGTTCTGCCAGTGTGATATTTGTGTTCCTACAGCTGTGACTAGGAAGAAATTAAATGAGAAGAAAAATCTGTCTCTGCTAATATAAACTAAAAAAGCTTAAGCAACTCTAAATGTTATCTGCTCAGCCAGAAAACCCCTTAGCTATGCCTGTTAATACTAAAAATGCATTGAAATCTCTAAACATTTTTTTTAACTAAAGGAGGAAATTGATTCTTAGTAACTGTCCATTCCTCTGGCATTTTCACAATTTGTTTTAAGAGGTGTTATCATTGTGGTCTAGTTTGCAAAAAAAAAAAAGGTGAATTATGATTTTGAAGCACAGCTTTTTCAAGGCTTCTTCCTCAAAGAAACATTCTTTTCATGTAATGTTTTTTTTTTACTTTTTAATTTACGTTCTGCTTCTTGTACATGAGGATATTCTGGAGGAGGTAGGAACATAACTCCCATTCTAAAAAGCCTGTGAATGTTTGAGAATTTAACCCATAGATCATAATTATGATTACCATTTGCAAGAGCAACTGAAGAAGTTAGCTTTCCCATAGTAATGGTGTGATGTAATAAAAGCAGAGATGCTATAAGGCTAGTTTTGATATTTGGTGGATAAAATAACTCAGATTTTCTATTATTTCAGTTTCCTCTGGGCAGGTCTTGTGCACATTATAGAAGCCCATTCTTCTGATTTTATCTGAGTTTGAGCCTGAGTTAGTCCCAAGGAAGTAGACAGGGCCCTTGGAAATTGTAAGTATGGGCATTTATATGCTTGATTCATGTCCCTCTTGGTTGGTTAAGGTCTCCAGGGAGGCGGTATGTAAATGGATCCATGTGGTAATAAATACCTATTTAATTCTTACACTTCTGAAAGAGGTAGTGATGCATCCTCTCCTCAAAAGATCATCCTTGTATCTAGCTGATCTGGGCAACTTTCAACCAATCTCCTTTTTGTGGAGTGCTGTGGGGCTCTTCCTGCTCTCTCCTTTTTTATTATTTATATAAAGCCACTGAGTGAGATAACCTGTTATTATGGGGACAAATATTATCAATATGCTGATGGTACCAAATGTTATATCTTCGGCCATCCAAATGAAACTATTGAACTTTGTATCTGTCCATACTCTGCCATCTAATGGAATGTGGGAAGCTTGTCTTTTCAGTGGTTGCCCCTGTTCTCTAGAATGATTTTACCCTCACCCACCACCAGGTAGACAACATGTCCCAACTCTGCTTGTCTTTAAAAAAAATTGCAGGTGTTTGATAATAATAATTTATCAAATTTAGCTCTCTGACTTCTGGTGAATGGACAGCTGGCCCTGCTCAACAGAAGGCTCTGCTGACTTCACTCATGCCCTTGTGGCCTCCCCTCTGAATTACAGCAACATGTTGTACATGGGGCTGCCTTTGAAGAGCATTTGG